>NC_061063.1:9710604-9875162 GCF_021917145.1 Hypomesus transpacificus
CATATTAGCCTAAAAATGATTAGTATTATCTGATCACAGAGGGATGAAGGGACAAAGGGATAGATGACACACACATTCCCACATACACACACATGCACACACACATTCCCACACATACACACTTAGAGATCTACTCACTCAGCCTTTGAGTTTACATTTACATGCAGCCTTTTTGAGTACATATTGAGACAAGAACAAGAACACATTAAAAATACACATAGTTTGACATTGGACTCACACACACACATTCCCTCTCCACCACAAGTCCACCACACTCTAGTCTGGGCTCTTTGATGTGTGACGCAGGGTCCTTCTGGGCCCCAGGCTGGATTCCTAACATTCTGAGGGAATTCAAACGTTTCTCTGCTCATGCTTGTCCTCCCGGAGATAGAGGAGACTCCTTGCTGCGGCTCCCTCCATTGTCTCCTCCCTGTAATCAGCCTGGTGGGCTGGAAGCTGCAGGGAGCTGCTGGGACAAGATACTTCACAGAACTGGATTAGGTTTGAAAACTAGTGGCAAATACTAAACACAACACAGAACACAAACAAATACATTAGCTGAATTTGAACTACCCGGAACAATGACACACATTTACATGTTATTATTTAGCTGATCTGTTATCAAAAGGACTTAGTGATGCTCAGTGAAGTTCTGAGGGCCTCCCGGCCAGGACCAATAGACAATCCTGTTCACAGTGTAACAACATCTCACCTCAGACACACCACAAGAAGGTTATGCTTTAATGATAAGAGTGCTTAAACACACTTCTTAAGTCAGTAGTCACAGACTTCCTGCTTCACAGCTGGGACATCCGGAGTACAACAGACAGCGCAGCGTCAGGTGAGAGGCTGGGTCATAGCTCCAGGTGAGAGGCTGGGTCATAGCTCCAGGTGAGAGGCTGGGTCATAGATCCATCAGCCTCGCTGATTTTACAAGTTCTCCTCCGGCTCTTCCAGGAACGGCCTGGCAGACCGGTTTATAATGGTTTATATTTAGGGGTTATGAGAGTGAATGGAGTTTTATGGGCTGCTATAAATGTCATTCTCCAAAGAGAAGCATGTTGGGAGGCTGATGTATGTACAGTTCCTCCAGGTCTTGATGCTTCCTGCTTCCCCATGGGAAAGGAGCTGAAACAAAGAATCTGTCCAGTGGCAGTCCCTATGTAGCTAGCTGGGCTGGGCTGGGCTGGGCTGGGCTGGGAGGGCTGGGCTGGGAAGGCTGGGCTGTAATGGGCTGGGCTGGGAGGGCTGGGCTGGGAGGGCTGGGCTGTAATGGGCTGGGCTGGGAGGGCTGGGCTGGGAGGGCTGGGCTGTAATGGGCTGGGCTGGGCTGGGCTGGGAGGGCTGGGCTGAGCTGAGCTGGGAGGGCTGGGAGGGCTGGGCTGGGAGGGCTGGGAGGGCTGGGCTGGGCTGTAATGGGCTGGGCTGTAATGGGCTGGGCTAGGAGGGCTGGGCTGTAATGGGCTGGGCTGGACTGGACTGGGCTGGGCTGGGCTGGGCTGGGAGGGCTGGGCTGGGCTGGGCTGGGAGGGCTGGGCTGTAATGGGCTGGGCTGGGCTGGGAGGGCTGGCCTGTAAAGGGCTGGGCTGGGCTGGGAGGGCTGGGCTGGGAGGGCTAGGCTGGGAGGGCTGGGCTGGGAGGGCTCGGAGGGCTGGGCTGGGCTGGGAGGGCTGGGAGGGCTGGGCTGGGCTGGGCTGGGCTGGGCTGGGCTGGGCTGGGCTGGGAGGGCTGGGAGGGCTGGGCTGGGAGGGCTGGGAGGGCTGGGCTGGGCTGGGAGGGCTGGGAGGGCTGGGCTGGGAGGGCTGGGCATAGTAGAAGTGGACACCACGCTGCCCCCCCCCTCCTCTCATAGTAGAAGTGGACACCAGGCTGCCCCCCCCCCCTCCTCTCATAGTAGAAGTGGACACCACGCTGCCCCCCCCCCCCCCCCCTCCTGGACACAAGGCTGGGAGCTGAAGGGAGATACTCCCCCCCCTCCCTTTGATTCAAGGAATGAAACACAACATGTTGGTAAATAGCTATGTACTACCTCACATAAAAACGCTAATGGTTGTCATAGAAACACAAAACTATTTAATGAAACCTCCAGAGGCCTCGTTCACGTCTCAACTCGTGGGGTTTAGTGAATATCTGCCCTCTAGTGATGAGAAAGGAAACGACTTCACTTTATGTTACCCAACTCCAAGTAGAACTACACAATGTTCTTGTTTTTCATTTAAATATTGATGTATTATATGTGATAATGCGTAAAAATTTAATTATATTTTAGTGTGAATAAATGAATGATGAACAAATGAATCAAGCCGTTTTTACGAATACGCATTTTAATGTTTCCTTTTTCCTCACTAGCCCCGCCTTTAGGGCGTCATCCCATGTCTGATTGGATGAATGTTTCAGGAAGAGGAAGTGGTTGCCAGCAAAGCAGAGGAGCTGAAACAGAGCTAGTTTGGTAACTAGCGACACTTTTATAAACACGTTATATATCTATGGTGGTTCGAACAACTTCTTCAAACGGCTAGCCAGGTACCGTCATTTATTACATATTTCAGATGTACTCGCAAAATGGTACAGATATGGGCAAATGTAGCTGGCAAACCTGAAAGAATGAGAGATTGCTAGCTACAGTACACAGCCAAGTGTTGTTAGCTAAATTGCTATCACTAGACTAATCTTAACACAAGCATGTTTTAACGGATGAGTTTGTATTTTAAAATGTTCAATTAGTAGGTTGTAATTTGGTATAGAGGCAATATAAGATGTATGGATATATTACTTTAGTTGATGCAGCAAATATTCGTGAGAATATTTTTATATAGATTTACGGCTCTCAAATGTTATCAAAAATGTGGCTGGTAGGGGTCATTTTTAAAAAGTGTTAAAACTCTGTATAACTCGAGACAACTATCAACTCGGCAGTAAACTTCCCTCCGTATGCCTGCAATTGTCCATTAGCTAATTGTATATAGCGGGACAAGTTATACATTACTTCTCAGCGCGAGAAATACAAGGTGTTGGTGAGAAATGGTTGAAATGCGTGAGTTTCACGGCGAATGCGTGAGACTTGAGAGCCCTGAAACATACGATAATGGGGTCTGGAACGTTGGGTAATTTGAACTGTGATAATGCAGCCCGGTACACGAGAGAGCTTTACAAAGTGCATAGGTCACTGACAATAACAACAAGATAGCCCCAAAAACATTGCGGGTTGCCAAAACATGAAGCACACATTGTGAACAACCAAAACTCGTTAGCAGTGGTACACAAAGGTACTAAATTCAGACATCTCTCCCATCTCTCTGTATCACTCCTTTACCACTTTCTCTTGTTCAACAACTTCATAACTGTCCTTTATCCACCCCTCTCTCTCCTTACTCTCTCTCACTGTCCTCTCAAATGTCTCTCTCCCTACTCTCTTGAATCTCTTTCCCCCTCTCCCCTCCACAGCTAGTTAGGCAGATGGAGGTTCCGTCCTACCAGGCCAGGCTTCTCTCTGAGCTGGATGAGCAGCGGAGGAGGGACTTCTTCTGCGACTGCAGCATCCTGGTGGAAGGGCGGGTCTTCAAGGCACATCGCAACATCCTGTTTGCCAGCAGCGGCTACTTCCGTGCCTTATTGGTCCACTACCTACAGGTGAGACAGGTTTACACTACATACAGGTTAGACAGGTTTACACTACCTACAGGTGAGACAAGTCTCTGGTCCAAACTGTCTCTAAATGTATTCTTGTGACCTCTTTACCTAACCCTCCCTCCCTCAGGACAACGGTCAGGGCCACAGCACGGCCTCTCTGGACATTGTGACGGCAGAGGCCTTCTCGTCCATCTTGGACTTCCTGTACTCGGGCCGTCTGGGCCTCAGCAGCTCCAATGTGATAGAGGTGATGTCAGCTGCCAGCTACCTCCAGATGACAGACGTGGTCAGCTTCTGCAAGAGCTACATCCGATCCTCCCTGGAGATCTGCTCCCGCCAGAGGGAGGAGGGGAAGGAGAGGGGCGGGGGAAGCGGGGAGGCTGATAGTGGAACCCCTGCCCTCCCCCCTGCCCCCTCCACACTCCCCCCCTCCCCCCTGGGGCCCATGGCAGCCCCCTCTCTGGGGCCCTGTGGGGGTCCTGTTGTGGTTTCAGATGCGTCAAACTCTATGCGGGCCCCCTTGGCGGCAGCCCCCTCCGCCACTGGCGCTGTCAGGGACTCTGAGAGCGATGGCAGCCCCAGGAGGGAGTGCCTGTCTGTGGGTGGGCAGGGGCCCAGGGACCACTCCCAGCCCTCCTCCTCCTCCTCCACATCCTCGGGGCTGTCGCTGGTGTTGGTGCACCCAAAGATAGAATACGATCCGGACGAAGAGCTAACCCTATCCTCTGACGATAAAGACCTGTTCAGCAACGAAGCCCCTCATCATGACAGGCTGCTCCCCAGCAGCTCCAACCCCAGTGGTGAGCGCTCCACCCTGGGCTACAGTGGCTACCATGCCCTGGGCCGAGATGGAGGAGCCAGTCCCCACAGGGACAGAGGGGAACAAGGCCAGATGCTTGCCCAGGGAATAAGCTTTGGACCTGGGGCAGGCAGAGTGGACGAGGGCCCTGGTCTGGGGCCGTCCAGCATGGAGATCCACAGTGACTGGTATGGAGAGGACACAGGTATGTCATTCAGACCAGTTCCTGACCGGCCCTCCTTTCCAGGTGTGTGATGATGTGGCAGCGATGCCTAGGTCTCATCACATTAACAACGTGATTCAGGCAATAGTATTCCATATTGATAGTTAATTATTTGGGCTTAAATCACAGTAGTCTTATTTTTTTGATAATCTATATCTACTGTATGCCCTGGTTACCTGTGGTTGCTCTGTCTCCCCCTGCAGGTGACGGAGTGCTGGTGCCAGTGAAGCTCCACCGCTGTCCCTTCTGTCCGTACGCGGCCAAGCAGAAAGGCATCCTGAAGAGACACGTGCGCTGCCACACTGGGGAGAGGCCCTTCCCCTGCCAGCTATGTGGCAAGAGGTTCACCAGGCAGGAGCACCTCCGCAGCCACGCACTGAGTGTAAGCTCCTTTACCTCTGACCCTTCACCCCTGACCCTAACACTGTTAACACAGTGTGGTGTGTGTATGTTAACACGGTGTGTGTGTGTGTCAGGTGCATCGCTCCAGCTGGCCTGTGGTGTGTAAGGGCTGCAGGCGCTCCTTCAGCGGGGTGGTGTCCAGCGGCCTGAAGCGCTTTGGCCTGTGTGACAGCTGCACCTGCGTCTCCACCACCCACCAGGACACCGCCCACCTGGACCAAGCCCACCACACCAGCCAACCAGGAGACGGAGAGCACGGGGACGGGGACACGGATTGGTCGAGTTTCATGGAGGATGTAGAGGAAGTGGAGGTTGGGGCCAATATGGAGGAGAGGCTGGAGGAGAGGAGGGGACTCCACACTGCACAGCTCCCTCTGGGGACAGGCATGATGTAAGAGCTCCCCCTCTCTCTCTTCTCTCCCTCCTCCTCCTCTCATCACACAGATGGATACCAGGGTTTTGAACCTGAGATTCTACTCCCTCTGCTTTCAGCTGAGTGACAGAAAGGGCCAAACCTTTTTCAGGGGTGTTCGTCAAGACCAGGGGTCTCCCACCCTGCGCCGGGAGAAAGACCCGCCTCTCCAGGAGCAGGGTTGGAGTGTAACCCTACAGGAGGGTATCTCTCCAGGAGCAGGGTTGGAGTGTAACCCTACAGGAGGGTATCTCTCCAGGAGCAGGGTTGGAGTGTAACCCTACAGGAGGGTATCTCTCCAGGAGCAGGGTTGGAGTGTAACCCTACAGGAGGGTATCTCTCCAGGAGCAGGGTTGGAGTGTAACCCTACAGGAGGGTATCTCTCCAGGAGCAGGGTTGGAGTGTAACCCTACAGGAGGGTATCTCTCCAGGAGCAGGGTTGGAGTGTAACCCTACAGGAGGATATCTCTCCAGGAACAGGGTTGGAGTGTAACCCTACAGGAGGGTATCTCTCCAGAAGCAGGGTTGGAGTGTAACCCTACAGGAGGATATCTCTCCAGGAGAAGGGTTGGAGTGTAACCCTACAGGAGGGTATCTCTCCAAGAGCAGGGTTGGAGTGCCCTGCTCTAAATGAACACTCATCTTTCTCACTCTCAGAACAGAGAAGTCATAGAGACCACACTGTGAACTTTTAAAAGTATCTCTTTGTTTGAATAATTCAAATTATACTATATCATTGCCATCTTGGGGTACCAGCCAATCACCTATTTATGCCAATTGCAAGATTATGTAAACCTATTTATTAAGCAGGTGTAGGAAAACATGTAATCTGCAATTAAATTTGCCACTGTATGTATTGTATTGAATGAATATAAAATGCTTAAGGAAATCATGTCTTATTACTTGTTAAGCCCTGTTTTGAGCATGTGAGTAATGTCATTCTATCCTTTTTCTATTGTGATACATTAAACATTATTTCAGTAACCCTGTTGAAGATAAATACATCAGTTTCATTTAAATGTCGTGCAACGAACTTTGTACAACTTGTTGTGTACTTCCCCGCCGCGATATGTGGTAAGTAACCAGGTGACCAGGCCGGGATTTCCAGTTCAGCTCGTTCTGCTGCTTTGTCTCTATTTGCATTGACAAATACCGCAAGTCAGATGATACCTCTCTTTAGTGTGTGAGTGTTGGATGTTTTTCTCACTCCGACGGAAAGTGTTCCACTGTAGGTTATAAACCTTCAATAACTCATGAAGGTTTACAAAATGTTGCTGACCAGTTTCGTTCTGCCGGCTGTGGTGCTCGCGGTGTTTTCAGGGGAACATGCAGAGGCCGTGAAATACACCGCGGACTGGGTGAGTCTTGATGCCAGGCCGCTGCCGAAATGGTACGACGAAGCCAAAATCGGGATTTTCATTCACTGGGGTGTATTCTCAGTACCTGGATTTGGTCAATACAGCGAGTGGTTCTGGTGCAATTGGCAATCAACGAAACGGGCGGCAGAAATCGAGTTCATGAGGACAAATTATCCTCCTGGTTTTACTTACGAGGATTTTGCGCCCGACTTTCACGGAAAATTTTTCGACCCTGATTCTTGGACTGATATTATTCAAGCTTCAGGTGCAAAGTAAGTTCAAAGTATCGAAACAATATTTAACAATCTTACATTTAAACTATTTTATTAACTTAGTCACATTTTACGATCTGGGGCTATCTTGTTGTTATTATCAGTGACGTATGCACTTTGTAAAGCTCTCTCTTGGAAGTCGCTTTGGATAAAAGCGTCTGCTAAAAGAATTAATGTAAATGTAAATCTGGCCAAGTTCCGCGTGCCTATTCCAGGTGGGTTAGGGTTAACCCTCAATCAGCACAACCAGCAGAGGGCGCCAAAAAGACTGGTAAAAGTTGGAAGTACCGACTACAATAAATAGTGAATTAAAGCAGGCTACTGATACCAGAAAAATCGACTTAGACCAAAGTACAGTAAATCAATTTAACACAATTATATTACTGTGCGGTTAAATAGATTAATATAAATTCAGAGACCATAAAACGAAAACGGCTTATTCTCAATAAGGACGTTGATGCTTTTACAGTGTGTTACTATAGTCGTTTAGATCCATTGTCTCAAATCACACTTCCTTTCCCCATGGAAGAGTTTAGCGGTCTTGTTAAATGTAGCCAACAATTACATAAGCCTAATAAACATGAAGTCAATGTCTCTGATGGGTGTTGTGAATCTGTGTGCGTGTGTGCACATGTATTTCGGTTGCCATCCACCAGGTACGTGGTGTTTACAACCAAGCATCACGAGGGCTTCACCAACTGGGGATCTAAGTACTCGTGGAACTGGAACTCCGTGGACACCGGGCCCCACCGGGATGTGGTGGGGGAGCTCGCGGCAGCCATCAGGAAGACGTGAGTCCTCTGATTAACACGCCGCTTCTGAATGCAGCTCGAAATATATCCTTCCTTCACCCACCAGCAGGTTAGAAGGACATAGCTCAGAAGTCTAAAGATTCAAATCTCACCTGCAGTTGCTTTGGATAAAGACGTCTGCTAAACGAATAAAGCATTATTACATTATATTGAGGGTATGCATAATTTTATACAAACTTCTATTTTAATGGCATGCATGTGCAGCTGGTGTGGACCGATCAGATTGGTGATGTCTCTATTCAGGGAGGAAGGTTAACTTGCATTACATACACACAGAGAAATAACATCTCTGTAAACTGAACATATCCTTAACATTTCATATATTTAAAGAGACCAGAAACTCTCAGATGCACCTTGATGAAATATACCAAACATGAAATGAAGGTTATGTGCTTATTCGGAGCCTCGTAACACATAAACAGCATTGTTGTCACATAGAATGTTACCCAGTAAACACGTGTTCCTACCATATTCTGATAGGTCAGTGCACCTGGGACTGTACCATTCCCTCTTTGAATGGTTCCACCCACTCTATCTAGCTGACAAGGCCTCGGGGTTCAAGAGCCAGAACTTTGTGTTCGGAAAAGTTCTTCCTGAACTTATGCACCTGGTGAAGACGTACCAGCCAGAGCTGATCTGGTCTGATGGGGACTGGGAGGCCCCTGATTCCTACTGGAACTCCACACACTTCCTGGCCTGGCTCTACAACGACAGCCCTGTAAAGGTGCAGGACACTACACACACACTACACGACAGCCCTGTAAAGGTGCAGGACACTACACACACACCTGCTATATACACACCTGCTACACACACACCTGATATACATACACCTGATATACATACACGCCTGAGCAGAACACTACACTTTGGAGGTCAATCAATGAAAACACCAACTATTTCCTATGGTAAACATCATGTTATAGAACCATGGCATTTACATTTACATTTATGCATTTAGCAGACGCTTTTATCCAAAGCGACTTCCAAGAGAGAGCTTTACAAAAGAGCATAGGTCACTGATCATAACAACGAGGTAGTCCCAAACATTGCAAGCAGCCAAAACATGAAGCATACATTGTGAAAAAACTAAACAAGTGCCAAAGGGAAGACCCAAAAAGCATGCTGTTATCAGCATGTATTAAGTTACAAATTAAAACAACATGAACCACAAAAAGTGCTGTAGCTGTAGAGTACAGTAGGTGTTACCATGGTGTCCATGTGGCTTGCTGATGTCCTTGATGTCCTTCCTCAGGATGTGGTGGTGACCAATGACAGGTGGGGGAAGGGCTGCTACTGTAAACATGGAGGGTACTTCAACTGTGCTGATAGGTACAGCCCAGGACAGCTGCCCAATCACAAGTGGGAAAAATGTCAGTCAATCGACCTTCATTCTTGGGGTTACCGTAGAAACATGAGGCTGGATGAGCTGATGGACCTGCCTACCATCATAAAGGTGAGAGGTCACACAGGAAGTGACTTGTAGATGGTGTCAAGTTCAAAGTTTATCTAATTTCAGAGCTATAGTGTCTTACGTGCCTAAAATTTTACAAGAAAAAGATCAAGATAGATCCCTAACCCTCTCTCCATGTTTTCCTGCCTGCTTTGTTTACTCTTTTTCTTTCTCCCCTCCCCTCTCTCTCTCTCCCTCCCTCTCCCCTCCCCTCTCTGCCTCCCCTCCTCCTCCACCTCTGTCAGGACCTGGTGACCACGGTTGCCATGGGAGGTAACTACCTGCTGAACGTGGGCCCCACCCCAGACGGGATGCTGCCCCCCCTGTTTGAGGAGAGGCTGAGGGGCATGGGGGCCTGGCTGGGGGTCAACGGGGACGCCATCTACGGCTCCCAACCCTGGAGGGTGCAGATGGAGAACACCTCCCTGCCAATCTGGTGAGGGGGAGGAGGCGTAGTAAGGAGGGGTGGCGTTGGAGGGGTATGAAGGGGAGGAGGAGGGGCAGAAAGGGGAGAAAAGGGGAGTTGGGGCGTATCTCAGAGGACGTATAAATACATGTGTCGGTAGACTTGGTAACATGTTGTGTTGATTGAGGTTCAGTCATGGGTGTGGTTCTTTATAGGTACACTGCCAAGAACACGACTGTGTATGCAATACTACTGGCACGGCCATCTGAGTACCTCCTAACCCTCCACACCCCCATTACCACACCTGCTACCCAGGTAAGGATTAGCCTCACGTGTATGTAAGGATTCAAACCTTGATCATTGAAATGCAGTCATGATAATGAAGGCTAATGTATTATCTTGCCGGGTGGGAAGGGTCTGGGTCATTAGAAGAATTATTAGGACACAGTGAAACTGAAAACGGACAATAGACTCATGTTATAAAACCAATTACACACATAAACTGTGTATGTATATATGTATGTATGTGTGTGTGTGTGTGTGTGTGTGTGTGTGTGTGTGTGTGTGTGTGTGTGTGTGTGTGTGTGTGTGTGTGTGTGTGTGTGTGAATGCGTGCATGCATGTGTGTTTGTGTTCAAGGTGTTCCTGCTGGGTAAGTTCCCGTTACTTCTCAAGTGGGCCCCGTTGACTCCAACAGCAGGGATGATCCTTCTGCTGCCTGACCTTTCAGCGAGCCCTGGGCAGGCCTGGACCCTCAAGCTGCTGGGCGTTAAGTGAGCCCTGGGCAGGGCTGAAGCTGCTTTTGCAACTCAAAGGGACAGACTTTATGTGTAGCCATTAGTGCTGCAGTATTGGTGAACCCTCCTGTTCCTTTAGATGTGAGTCAGTTTACCCGTTCACCCTACTTGCCTCGGGGCAAATGTACCTGTACTTACTGTAAATAATTTTGGATAAGAGCGTCTGCTAAATGACTAAATGTAAAATGTGTCTGGATCGATTTTAATAAGATTAAGGTAAAAACTACTTTCTCAAGCAAGTAAAATGTAATGGAACGCCTTTAAATGCTTAGTTTCTGGGAGTTTTTCCTTGTCTTCCTTGAGGGTTTAGGTTGGTTGAGGGGCAGTTCTATGGGCGTATATGAAGCCTTCTGTGACATGCTTGCGTATAAAAAGGGCTATACAAATAAATATTTATTTGATTTTTGATTTAAATACTTATTTTTGATTAATTATATCTATAAAAAAATGCAAGTTCTTAAATGACATGTATTTAGCTAACTAGTATGCAGTACTAGATCTTTTGAAAAAATGTAAATGCCACAAAACCTTGACCATATCTACATTTATGCAACAACAAAAAACACCAGGCTCGTTGTTTTTCCTTCCTTCTCCTATTTGATTGGTTACACAGTCATTTGACCGGAGTCACGTGATGGAGGTACACTACGATAACATCATGTGCATCCCGGAACCATAGGAGCAGCCCACATATTCGTTTTTATTAAAAAACAATTGTATTTCTCTGGAGCTGTGGGGCGGTAGGTGGGACAGTTATAGGCGTTAGACCAGAGGACATCGTGCACCAACGACAAGCCGGACAGTAGCCTACTTGACCATGTTTGCTCAGGCAGCCTTTGTATGGCTGTGCGTCTCTCTCCTGTTGTCAAAAACCGCCGCCCGGTATGAAGCCAACTGGGCCAGTTTGGATGCTAGGCCGTTACCGTCGTGGTACGACGAAGCAAAATTTGGGATCTTTGTACACTGGGGAGTGTTCTCGGTACCAGGGTTCGGCAGCGAGTGGTTCTGGTGGCACTGGAAAGGACATCCAACGGACCCGAAGTATGTTGACTACATGAAACAGAACTATCCTCCAGAGTTCACCTATGCCGAGTTTGCACCCCAGTTCCAAGCCCAGTTCTTTGACCCGGAGGAATGGGCCGATATATTTCAGTCTTCCGGTGCCAAGTGAGTCAATTCTTTTCGTTTTTATATTCTTACATTTACATTATATTTACATTTATTCATTTAGCAGACGCTTTTATCCAAAGCGACTTCCAAGAGAGAGCTTTACAAAGTGCATAGGTCACTGATAATAACAACAAGATAGCCCCAAAGCATTGCGGGTAGCCAAAAACAAGAAGTACACATTGTGAACAACCAAAAAATAAGTGCTAAAGGGAAGAAACCATAAGAGCATGTAGTTAAGCAAGTTACAATTAAACAACATGAATCTCTAAGTGCAAGTGTACCTGTAGGAAAGCAATAAAAAAATAGGATTAACTAAAATAGAATACAACCGTTTAAATCAACTACCACTAACCAACAAGAGCAACAGTCTAAGCAATTCTTGCTTCCAAATTCCAAATTAAACGGAAAGACTTTGCCAGATCCCGCAAGTTATACGAAATTCATCTGTGATTTCAGGTACGTGGTTCTAACCGCCAAACATCACGAGGGCTTCACTAACTGGCAGTCTCCATACTCGTGGAATTGGAATTCCGTTGACACCGGGCCACACCGAGACCTCGTCGGTGACTTGGGAGAGGCAGTACGCAACAGGTATAAACAAAAAAAAATTCTCTCACATATTTGGGATTTTATCGATGTTTTAGGTAGGCCCAAGTGTCAGTCACAACACAACCACATAAATAATGTTCACTTTTATTTGACTGATTTGTGTTACTTTTCCGTCACACCCAGGTCGTTGCACTACGGACTCTACAATTCACTGTTTGAATGGTTTAATCCCCTATACCTGGCAGACAAAGCGAACGGCTTCAAAACTCAAGACTTTGTCTTCCATAAACTGCTGCCAGAGCTTTACAACATGGTTGTAAGGTAAAGGACACCCTAAAATTTCGTTACACTAGTGCACAGTGCCCGTGATAAAATGGGTGGCACACACAGATAAGTGTGGAACTCTCTAATTTGCATCACATCAAACACAGGATGAGCATGCATTGGCAGGGCAGCTGTGGTGGCGTATACGGGGCGGTTCTAGTGGGCCCCGTATACCTGGGTCAAAGTCCAGGGCCTATTTTTACTCCCAGTCCGTCCCTGCCTCCACATCATCTATTCTAGTCACTTGTAAACATAATAAAAGCAATATCTCATTATTTTAAACAAATTGCAAATGCTTTAGTACATTCATGCAAATCATTTGTATTTTCTGTATCGCACTGACAATTTATTTGTTAATGTCTTATGCCTGTTTTCGGCTCGTGACATCCATTTGGAGTCAGCTTGGTGCTGCTGAGTCCAGAGCGAAGAGAGCAAGCCAAACTGGCGGCAAATTATTTTTAGAAAATGTCTAAATGCTTATTCAAACATCGTCAATCGCAGCACTGCACTCTGTTGGATTATAAAGAGGACACCTGAAAAATATGAATTTAGCAGACTACCCGGTTGTCAAGATAATCGTTGGAAACTCGCTGCCCTAAAAACCCATTCTAATATGCGGTCTAATACAAACACACAGAGATTCCTGGCATTATTAGAGAGATAATTATAGGTTACAAATATATGTATCGTTTGCTTGCACTGAAGTTTAGTTCTCCTTATGGCTTGTGTAAAATGGGTCTTGTAGTAGATTATTACTTCATGTAAAAAGCACTGTTACAGCTTGTTATGGCACACTCAGTCCCCCTTCCCCCAACACACACACACGTTACATGCCTGAGTGTTGTGCAGGTACCAGCCAGAGCTGATCTGGTCTGATGGGGACTGGGAGGCCCCTGATTCCTACTGGAACTCCACACACTTCCTGGCCTGGCTCTACAACGACAGCCCTGTAAAGGTGCAGGACACTACACACACACTACACGACAGCCCTGTAAAGTTGCAGGACACTACACACACACTACACGACAGCCCTGTAAAGGTGCAGGACACTACACACACACCTGCTATATACACACCTGCTACACACACCTGCTATATACACACCTGCTACACACACCTCTGCTAGATACACACCTGATATACACACACCTGCTACACGCTAAGTTTGCTAGTTATTTTGGCACCCAGATAAAAGTCCTGGGTCTAACCTGGTCACCCCAGCAGAAAGGTTGTGGATATGCCCCTGATACCTACCTAACCCTAACCCTGATACCTACCTAACCCTGATACCTACCTAACCCTAACCCTGATACCTACCTAACCCTGATACCTACCTAACCCTAACCCTGATACCTACCTAACCCTGATACCTACCTAACCCTAACCCTGATACCTACCTAACCCTAACCCTGATACCTACCTAACCCTAACCCTGATACCTACCACACAGAGATACAGCAACACGTTTTGGATCACATCAATGTCATTGTAATTTACTGTGTTTGTGGTCACGGTAAAAGGTAATAATTTAGGTTATTTCTTCAGCATGATTGGTGATTGGATTGTATTTGTGTCCATCATCCTCCAGGACACCATTGTGACTAATGACAGGTGGGGGGCGGGCTGCTCCTGCAAACATGGCGGCTACTATAACTGTGCAGACAAGTACACGCCAGGAGTCCTGCCCAATCACAAGTGGGAGAAGTGCACGTCTGTGGACACCGCCTCCTGGGGTTACCGTAGAAACATGAAGATGTTTGAGCTGATGGACCTGCCTAGTATTATACAGGTGTGGGTTTGTGTGGGCTCTCTCTCTGATCAGACGCATATCAGGCCTGTTTTCCTCTTGAACATCCTAATTTTTAAATGACGATTCAATGAAAATGAAATTTGAATGGCGTTTCACTCGCACTGTTGTAACATGTGTTCACCCTGCTACTTCGTGTCAGGCTCGTTTCATGAAGTAAGAAATGATTTTCCCTTTTCTCGTGTCAATGATCTGTCAAAGACAAGAACAATGAATCACCTCTAAACAACTAGAGTTCAGGCAGGTGATTAGTCTCTAAAAGTTTGCTTAACTAGGTTGGTCTTCGTCTTCTACGGGTACTGCATTATAAACTAACTAGCGGTGCGGGCTTGTGGGATGGCCAAATTACAGCAATATGGGGACTTTTTTTTAAGGCGGAGTGAGAAAAGCCTTAGGCGGGCCGCCTTAGCTTTTTCAACGCAGGAAAAACCCTGACATCCCTTCTTTGCTGTTTGTTCATTGCTGTTGCTTTTAAAACAGGACCTGGTGACCACGGTTGCCATGGGAGGTAACTACCTGCTGAACGTGGGCCCCACCCCAGACGGGATGCTGCCCCCCCTGTTTGAGGAGAGGCTGAGGGGCATGGGGGCCTGGCTGGGGGTCAACGGGGACGCCATCTACGGCTCCCAACCCTGGAGGGTGCAGATGGAGAACACCTCCCTGCCAATCTGGTGAGGGGGAGGGGGAGGAGGGATTAGGGACTCACTGTGGGAGGGACCCTCTGATGCCTTTTGTTTGTGTGTCTCTCTCTCCCCTCCCTCCCCCTCCTCTCAGTTATACTTCTAAAGGGACCAGTGTGTATGCATTTCTTCTCACCAAGCCTCCGACAGCGACCCTCAAGCTGTCTGCACCCCTGACAAGCGAGACCACCACAGTAAGGCCATCACTAGCTTCATCATCATTATTGTGCACAACATCTGTATGCTACAGTGTTGACCTTTAACCCTGTACCAGGTGACCCTGCAGGGCCAGGGCCTGAGCTGGGCTCCCCTGCTCCCCTCAGGCCTCATCGTGTTGCTGCCTGAGCTACCCTTCACCCCCGGCCAGGCCTGGACGCTGCGGCTGGATAGCGTGCAGTAGATCCACCTGGAGCCCTGTAGCACCAGCATCTGGTACTGCTGCCTCAGTCAGACTGACCTGATGATGGGGTACCAGCAACTAGGACGACAGGCTGGCGGCTGTGCAGGTGTGAGAGTCCTCACATGCTCACAGGGATCAAACAAGGATAACATTTGTCAGTAGTTTAATTGTACTGCGATGCTCTGAATGAGTCAGATTCATATTTTTATTACTTTGTCACTCTCCCTAGTCCTTTTTGAAAAGCCTTTGATTGTTAATTGCGATGTTTTAATCAGCAGATAGTGGTTTTAATCAGAAGATGGTTGTTTTAATCAGAAGATGGTTGTTTTAATCAGAGGATGGTTGTTTTAATAAGAGGATAGTTGTGAATGAAGGTTTTAGGGTTAGTGGTGGTCTCACATAGCCTGACGTTTTCTCAGAAACCTCCGTTGGGCTGTGATTATTGGGAGTGTTTCAACCGAACTCGTAAAACAAATAATGCCTCTTCGCTCAATTGGATAGACCTGCAACCAATCAGAGCAACGTAATATGTTAACTTTTACCGCATCCCATAGGAAGGAGGGCAAAAACATATTTGAGATCAACAAATGCCTTGATCGCGTTTCTCTGTTCCTCTTTCAAAATGGATGCGCTGTCGATGTCTTCTAAAACAGACTCGATGGCAGAATCATAACATCTCAGCTCTCCAGCGGTAGCCATGTTTGTTAAAAACGAATTCAACTCAAGCGCTCTTTCGTGACGTGGTTGATTACGTTACTGTTGATCATCTGTCCATCATCGTATAATGCCCGCCCTGACAATTTGATTGGTCTGAACAGCTCCTGTTCGGACATAGTTTTTCCCCAACCGAGGTTCTCCAGACCCAACTTCCCGACCAAAATGTTTTGTTCTGGGCGGGGCCAAGTTGGGCTGGCAGCCAGGCTAGGTCTCACAGACTTCACTTTATCTTTCACTTCTCTGTGGGCAAAATTAGATTTTAAAATGTTTTTGAATTAAGAAATTATATATTTTATTTAACAATTTTGTAAAATATTTACAATAAAAAAGCATTTTTCATTAATGGGCAGGTGGTTTCCTATTTAGCAGGAGAGGTGTTGGGGTCAGGTCATACTGATGTAGGGTTCATACTGATGTAGGGGTCAGGTCATACTGATGTAGGGTTCATACTGATGTAGGAGTCATACTGATGTAGGAGTCATACTGATGTAGGGGTCAGGTCATACTGATGTAGGGTTCATACTGATGTAGGAGTCATACTGATGTAGGGGTCAGGTCATACTGATGTAGGGTTCATACTGATGTAGGAGTCATACTGATGTAGGGGTCAGGTCATACTGATGTAGGGGTCATACTGATGTAGGAGTCATACTGATGAAGGGGTCAGGTCATACTGATGTAGGGGTCATACTGATGTAGGGGTTATACTGATGAAGGGGTCAGGTCATACTGATGTAGGGGTCATACTGATGTAGGGGTCAGGTCATACTGATGTAGGGGTCATACTGATGTAGGGGTCATACTGATGTAGGAGTCAGGTCATACTGATGTAGGGGTCATACTGATGTAGGAGTCAGGTCATACTGATGTAGGGGTCAGGTCATACTGATGTAGGGGTCATACTGATGTAGGAGTCATACTGATGTAGGAGTCAGGTCATACTGGATTCAGGGCTTGAAGAAAGACAAAGACAAACACGTATCCTTTTTCATTTCACTCGCTAAAAATAGCTTTATAATAATCATATTAATAGTAATAATAGAAGCCATTAGAAAATGTTGGACAACGGTTGCCAGGGATACATTCTGTGTTGGGTAAACCACATCACAGTGTGCCATTTCTCTGGTTTCAGCTAGCAGTGATTTCTACATATCTATCTCAGTAAACATTGATCAATAAATTAATATCTTTATATATGTACAAAAGAAAGCGATATACACAAGACACCAAACATAATTATGATTAATAGTTTAACTGTGCTACACTCTCTCTCATTGGTTGGCACATCTTCAGGCCACCCCCTCTGGAGCACTCTCGACCAATCAGGATGTTTTTTTTTTCATGCATCTGTGCATCCATTGGTGGCTTAAACAGGTTCTTCACTATGGCATCACTATTGCTATATCCTCCTGTCACTCCACTTTACAAAACAAAAGTAAAAGTCAGATGATCAATTTTCAGACCAACATAAAAGACACAGATACTGTTTGGTGAGCACATGTCCTAGCTTGACACAGAGTCAAACTCGTATAAAAAATGAACATGAAACGGACATATTTTAACTCCAAAGAACAGTCTCTGTGTGAAACCTGCAGCCGGCTGGGGGAGGACAGGAGACACCAAGAGAGAGAAAGGGAAAGTGGAAATAGAAGAGTTTGTTTTTGCTACATTATATAAATACTACTGAGAATCTGGGAGGAGACTGGTTCTACCTCCTCCAAGACCGGAAGTAACGGAGTCTGAGTAAAACGGCATACCGTGGACGAGCTGAGCGTTCTGTCTGTCAGCCTGTCTGTCTGTCTCCCCTGACGCCATACACAGTCACCATTTCTTCCTCCCTCTACAGTTGCAGCCAAAAAGTGATCTCCCTAGAAAAGGCTACTTTAACTGGACACAAAACACGCCCTTGATTACAGGTTCCCATATAATTTAAATTACAATACTATTCAGAATAATGACAGCAATGGCAATAATAAGTAGTAGGACTAATAATTATACTAATAATACTAATAATTGTTCTATGTCATATTGGTAAGATTAACGTCCATTGGCAACATAATATTTACATGTAGTTAAACATAAGGGTGATTAGTAAATATGTAATTACACAGTAATTACTCTGTTGTTGTCTACAAGCCCACACGGGTCCATGTGAGCCAAGGTTACTGTGTGGACGGTCCATGCTACATCATACACACGCTACCACTGAACACTTCCACCTGTGACTACAGTCTTGTCACTACAAGTCTAGGAGATACTGGCGATATACTGGTTTTGGGCTCAGTGTGACTATAGGCCTCTCCAGGATGCAGGGTTAGGACAGGCTACTCTGAGACTGTGCCCCTCACTTCTAGAATACTTTACCAAGGCTCCATGCTTGTGTTGTAGAACCTGGGCGAGAGGTTGAGGTACTACGGCGGGTTTGGGATTGTCCTTCTATTCCAGAATGTTAGGATTGTCCTTCTGTTCCAGAACGTTGGGATTGTCCTTCTATTCCAGAACGTTGGGATTGTCCTTCTGTTCCAGAATGTTAGGATTGTCCTTCTGTTCCAGAACGTTGGGATTGTCCTTCTGTTCCAGAACGTTGGGATTGTCCTTCTGTTCAAAAATGTCTCTGAGTGTTTGTGAGTGCTGTGGTGACCCCAAGGAAAGACCAAAAAAAAACAGCCCTACAGTCAACAATGTTCATCAACTTTGTAGAACAACGTTTGTATGGCAACCACAATCGCCCATGGAAAGAAAAACGTGTTTCCTTCGTAAAAGGCAAGATGGCCACTAACAAACTACATTGCTAACAACACCACAACTCACTTGTGTTTAGCCATCTCCCATTATTAAATAGTTTGAAATAATAAAAAGAAAGATCAAGGAGAAAGAAAACAGTCAGTGGATGGATACCAAACTGAGGCCTGTTTACCTCTCTTAGTATCCCTCCACGGCAGTCCTGTCAGAGGGACTAAAGTTGTTCACAGTGACTCAGCTGTTTGTGCTTGATTCAAGAGGGTTGTCTCACACAACTCTGAAAAAGCTTTTCGACACGGGATCTCAAGGTGGCATTTTAAGTTCAGATGCAATGTTCACATAAATATGTGTGTGCATGTATGTGCATGTGTGAACGTGTTTGTGTCCATGTGTGGACGTGTGTGTGATCAATAGAAGCTAGAACAGCTCTAGGTAGCAGTATAAAAGATCAGAGTCTGTAGGCTAACGGAGGCTATCGACCAGATAAACCCCGAGCATCCCTGTTCTGGAGATACTTCATTAAACAGTTTTTCAAGTAAAGAGAATGTTAGTGTATCGTTGATAGATGGACTAAATATTTCACATGGCTGTATCATGGATACGATATAAAGCATGCAACATTGAAACACCATACAGCAGGCTTCTCTGTATTCTTCTAACCTCCAGTACATGAAAGAGTGTGTGTGCATGTGCGTGTGTGTGTGGGGGTGTGTGTGTGTGAGTGTCTGTGTGAGAGAGAGAGAAAGAGTATGTGGAATAAAGTGATTATATGTAAGAAGAGTTTTAGTTAATACAGTAAAATGTAAAACACAATATAAATTCTCTTGAGATAATGCACATGTCTGTATAATCTATATAATGCATAAAGCTGTATAGATCAAATGAAGCCCACACATGGTTAGGCACACAGAGTTAGTTCATAGAAGGATAAGAGAGGGAGGGGGGGGATGAGGAAGAGAGAGAGATGGAGGGGGAGAGAAGAGAGGGCCAGGTAAAGTGTAAAGAGCGAGTGTTACCTGGCAGAGTTCTCTCTCCAGTTTGTACCCTGTGATCATCATCTGTCTGATGAGGACATGTACAGCGTCTGAATATGCCACATAGTAGTAATATTACACGATGCTACGTATAGTTCATAATACTGTATTTCACATTATAGATTCTCTTTGTACTGTACATATATATTGTACTCTTCATCTCTACTACTCTATAAATGTAAATAACGTTATAAAATATACATCTCCCATTAAAATATTTCATTTTCATTACAGTCCATTTCAAATATTTAGAAAAAAAGCCAAGTCATGCTTGTGAGATTCTGTCTTTTTTCTAAATGGAGGATTAGGGTTTATATGTTGTTGTTTTTTGTATTTTTATTGAGCTTCACGTTTTTGCCACTGTCTCTCTGTCACACACACACATACAGTGTCTTTAAAATGAAATTGTCAAAAGTATAAACTACAATGGGACTACAGCTGGATCATGCTACTGTACTATGCTTAGAGAAACATACCATACCATCTCCTTGGAGACAAAACAAGATGGAAAATGGCACTCACAAACAAGAGTGCACACAAACCTCTTTTTTAACGGCAACCAACTCATCAATAATTCCATTGTTACTGCTCCTATAGTAAACCATGTGAGCCAAACACACACAGGATCATCCTGCTTCATTTTTACCAGCTTTGTAGTTCTGGAGGGAGGATTCATCTTCTAATATAATACATAGGAGGTTGTCTGTGCCCCTATGGGGATGAACTGGAGTGGATTCCCCTGTTTGGGTCACACAATTGACAGGAGAGAGGGATAGAGGAGAGGAGAAGGGAGGAGAGAGGATTAGAGGAGAGAGGGTTAGAGGAGAGGAGAGGGAGTTAGAGGAGAGGAGAAGGGAGGAGAGAGGATTAGAGGAGAGAGGGTTAGAGAGGACAGGAGAGAGAGTTAGAGGAGAGGAGAAGGGAGGAGAGAGGATTAGAGGGGAGAGGGTTAGAGAGGACAGGAGAGAGAGTTAGAGGAGAGGGTTAGAGGAGAGGAGAAGAGAGAGGGTTAGAGGAGAGGAGAAGAGAGAGGGTTAGAGGAGAGGAGAAGAGAGAGGGTTAGAGGAGAGGAGAAGAGAGAGGGTTAGAGGAGAGGAGAAGAGAGAGGGTTAGAGGAGAGGAGAAGAGAGAGGGTTAGAGGAGAGGAGAAGAGAGAGGGTTAGAGGAGAGGAAAGGGGTGTGAAGGGAGGGGAGCAAACAAATCCTCTGCAGATGTTGTTGAGATTCCTCTCTGCTCTGATTGGGTGTATTGTTGAGTGTTACACTGGATGATCTGGAGCTGACCAGGTGATCCAGTGCGAGTTCATAAGAATGTATATCTGTCGTATACAAGTACACAGATACATCTGTATCTACATCTGTAACTGGCAGGGGACCAGGCACAACCACCTCTCGTGATGCTCAGGGCCCAGCAGGAACCAGTTGGCCACATGGGGGCGCCATTGTCTGACAGTGAAAGACAGAACCCAGTCTGTAAAGTCTCAAAGCGCTTAAAAAACAGCCTTCAGCCCCCCATCCCACTCATCCACATTAAAAGGTTCAACATCAGAAAGATGTTAAAAGCAAACATGACAGGATTCTGCTTATGATGCTCTCTGGCTGTCAGATCTGCACACCTACGCTACACTTCCACTGGGCCATGCCAGCTGCGTGTGAAAACACACATGCCTTCAGCCTTCAAAGAGCTTGATAGAGTCCACACACAGAGAAGTGAATGTCAGGGTTAGGAAGAGATGCTTCACTCAGAGGAGAGGTCGACAGTACATCCTTCGGTAGACAAGCACTGACTGGGGTTTCACTGCAGACTGGTTTCTGTTGTCTGAATACTGAGTCTGCATCACCTGCATCCCACAGAGGATGTGTCTGTTCCAAATACTTTGTTTTAAAGTCCCTCTTATGAAAATACAGTCAAGGTTAATCTGGGGTCATCTGTTGTGTCTGTTTTGATAGTGTTCAGACCAACCTGTGAATAACAGATGTCAATATCGAACCGTGTTCTACAGTTCCTTTTGGAGCACTTGTTTCCTCTGCAGGAGCACCACTACGAGGAACACACACACACTCATGCCACGTGCACTAGACTCCTCCCACCAGCCTCTCCTCTCTTCCTCTACTTTGTCTGATTCAGAGGGATTAAAGTCGGGTGTCAGGCTAACTGTCTCCATGATGGTTTCTGAAGTTTGTCTCTGTGATTCAAGGTGAGTACTGGAACTGCCTGGTCCATGTGCTTCACCAGCACTGGCCAAACAGGGGGATCAGATGTAGCAGGAACATGGAGGGCGAGAGGAAGGATGAGTCATGGGGGATGATTCTAGTAGGAAGAGGTAGATAGGAGAAAAAGTAGGTGGACAGTTAGAGAGACAGAGACTAAGAGAGAGAGAGAGAGAGAGAGAGACAGACAGACAGACAGAGAGACAGAGAGACAGAGAGCAAGAGACTAAGAGAGAGACAGAGACAGACAGAGAGACAAAGAGAGACAGAGAGAGAGAGGCCCAGTCCGTTCACAGCCTAGTCTGGGCCTCTGGGATGAAGATCTCGATACTGTCAGCGCTCTCCGTGGCTGAGTTCTGTCTGAAGGAAGCGGCCCTCTTGGTCTGCAGCCTTCTGCGTGTATCTGGCAAGTCCAGAGACTTCTCTTTCAAGGGCAGGATTCTGGCCCCGCCCCCGGCCCCGCCCCTCGGCACCAGCAGCCCTGCCCCCACACTGTCCGCACGCAGGCCGCCTCCCACCCCACCCAGCGGTTTCTTAGGTAACGGAGGAGGTGGCTTATTGTCATCCTGTTATGCGGGCAGAGGTGCGATGATGTCATAAATGGAAAGAGGATGATGATGATGCCATACATATGAAAGGCGGGGTGAGGATGATGTAATGCATGGAGAGGGGGGTGATGATGATGTCATACATGGAAAGGGGTTGATGATGTCATAAATGTAAAAGGAGGAGTGATAATTATGTAATAAATGAAAAGGGGATTATGATGTCATAAATGTATAACAAGGCCATGACAGGGAGGGGTGTGTTAGATTTGTTTGCACACAGAGGAAAACCATATATTATTAATTATATATTATTATATAATTATATTTAAAATTAAAACAACACATTTCCGGACAAGGGCAGGATTGAATATGGATGAATATGGATCAAAGCATGAAAATGAACACGACAGATGGAGAAGTGGAAGAAAAAGACCAGAGTTAGTTTATAGAAGGACCTGGTTGGGTTAGGGTTTCATAGAAGGACCTGGTTGTTAACACACACAAACACGTCTACTAACTGACTGGAACTGATATAGACATTCCACTTCAGTGATACTGATATGTCATGGAATTATTTAAACGATTCAATAGTTCTAAATCATATTTAAAGATACTGTATATAAATGTTAATGCCCATACTGAAGTCTCATTTCTCTATACCACACACCACTATTACCAGATCATCCCCAGTTTGAGACATGCTGGTACATTTAAATAGTATAATAATGTAAACATTGAAAAAAGAAGCAGCAAAGCTGGTTGAAGGCCTTGTATCGACCAAACATCTACAAACAATTCCATTCAGGAGCCATTTTGTTGCTTAAACTTTATCTGGAGGAGGATGAGGAGGAGAAAGGGTGAGAGAGGAAGAGGAGGAGGGCTGAGAGAGGAATAGGAGGAGGGCTGAGAGAGGAATAGGAGGAGGGCTGAGAGAGGAATAGGAGGAGGGCTGAGAGAGGAAGAGGAGGAGGGCTGAGAGAGGAATAGGAGGAGGGCTGAGAGAGGAAGAGGAGGAGGGCTGAGAGAGGAAGAGGAGGAGGGCTGAGAGAGGAAGAGGAGGAGGGCTGAGAGAGGAAGAGGAGGAGGGCTGAGAGAGGAAGAGGAGGAGGGCTGAGAGAGGAAGAGGAGGAGGGCTGAGAGAGGAAGAGGAAGAGGGCTGCCACCACCCCGGCACCCTAACCCTAACCCAACCCACTCACCTTCTTGTCGGGCAGCAGCTTCCAGCCGGAGTCCTTCAGTCTCTGGAGGTCCTGGAACTGCAGACACACGTCGTCCATGCTGAGCTGCAGCAGGTCCCAGCAGGCAGCCAGGTCCTGGGGGGATGGGGACGGGAATGTAGACGGGTCCTGGGGAGGACGGGGGTGGAGGGGGAATGTAGACGGGTCCTGGGGAGGACGGGGGTGGAGGGGGAATGTAGACGGGTCCTGGGGAGGACGGGGGTGGAGGGGGAGTTGATTTAAATGTATTTGAAGCTTTGATTTGGATCTCTGATATCCACATACCCACTCACTCACACTTACACACGCACGCACACACGCTCACACACACTCACTCACCACGCTCTGTTGGCACAGGCGGAAGAACTGCTGGACTTTCTGAGACATGAGCATCTGGGCAGCGCCCACGGCACTCCTGATCTGCTCCAGAACTACACACAGCACAGGAAGGGGACAGGAAGTAGGAAGTAACCAGGAAGTATTCAGAAATCCATCCCTTCCTCCCTCCATTCATCCTGCTTCAGTTCGTCCCTCCTGCTACAGTGCCTCACCCTCCCTCTCTCACCCATTTCTCCGATTCTTCTCTCCACCTGTTCTCCACCCACCTTCCTCTGGCAGCTTGTTGTCCTCCGCCTCTCGCTCCATGCTCTGGCACCATCCCTCCATCCTCTCCACCTCCGTCTGCAGCAGGCGCAGGAAGATCTCTCCCTCACGGGGGCAGGGCGAGGCACGGGTGGAGTCAGGCACGCTGCCAGGGCCCTCCAGGGAGGACAGGAGAGGCAGGGGGGAGTGGGCACGCGGGGGCAGGGGGGGGTGCAGGGGGGGGCAGGAGTCTGGGGAGTAGCCTCCCTGGAGGTGAGGAGGAGAAGAAGAGAGAAGGGGAAGTAGGAGAGGAGGAAAGGAGAAAGAAGATGAGAGGAGATAATTGCTATAATATATGGAAGCCTACCTCCAGTCTGCTCACCTCTCCGTAGAACCCCAGCACCCCAGCCCCCTCAACCCCTCCAGCCCCTTCAGTCTGCTCACCTCTTGGTAGGCCCCCAGCCCCCCCAGCCCCTCCCAGTCTGCTCACCTCTTGGTAGGCCCCCAGCCCCCCCAGCCCCTCCAGTCTGCTCACCTCTTGGTAGGCCCCCAGCCCCCCCAGCCCCTCCAGTCTGCTCACCTCTTGGTAGGCCCCCAGCCCCCCCAGCCCCTCCAGTCTGCTCACCTCTCGGTAGGCCCACTGGCCCTGAGTGTGCACTGTACGCTGGTACTCTGCGTACTGGCCGGCCGACTCTGGCTCAGAGGAGTGCCTCTGGAAGGAACAGCTGAACTGAAGGCCCCTGTCCTGGAGGGGGGGGCCCAGAAGGAAGGCCCCCTCTGGGCCCAGGTCTGCCTGCACGGCCGCCGTGACACTGTTGGAACGGCGGAAACGAGCCCTCCTAGAAGGAGACACAAGAGGAGATATAGCGAGCATTTAGAGAGAGAGAGGAGAGAGGTTATAGAAAGAGAGGAAGAGGAGATGGGTAAGTGTTATAGAAATAGAGATACAGGAAAAGTTATACATGATAACCTTAATGTGTTAATTTACCCCGATTTGCACTCCCGGGGGGGGGGGGAGTGCTGGTGATAAATCTTGCCTAGGGCGCCAAATGTGCTAGGACCGGTACTGCGTCCATCTCCTTGAATTTCTCGCAGATTTTTTAAATCGACTTGGGGGTTCTCTCTCGGTAGGCTATGTCTGCACGCGTGTGTGTTGCGTGCAACGCGTGACAACTTGTTTCTCTCAAACAAACAAAACAACTACGGGCATGCTGGCTCAACAGATCAATCCGTTTATTTTCATTCGTTTTTATCAGGATAACCACATGGAACAGCCGTTCGTTACCAACATTGTGTAGTTTTTAGGTTTTATATAGGGTGAATATTGGTACGGTAAGTACGAAGGCCTCCAAAGTAATATTGTATTTTCTTTTACAAATGTTCACCATAGTCTACAATTAATGTTGTAAAATCTTTTTTTCTAGTTTTTTATTCAAATATATCAACTAATATGGTGTATTTTATCATCCTGCAGCCGATTTTGCAAGCGTTTAGTGAAAAGATTTGACCAGCTGCTAAAACGATCGCTGCAGATCGCAGGCAATCTCAGCGCTTCGCAGCGCTTTGCAGCCAGTGTGTCCCAGGCGTTAGAGAGAAATAGAGCGAAAGAATGAGGGAGAGAAATAGAGCGAAAGACTGAGTATATTATGATGATGACTGACTCGGATGATGGGTTAGGGTTAGTTAGTTAGTTATGTCTGGGGAGTTAGACTGAGTATATTATGATGATGACTGACTCGGATGATGGTGTGTAAGGAGTACTATGATGATGATGGTGATGAGGGTGAGGATGATGGTGATGATGATGAAGGTGAGAATGATAATGAGGGTGAGGATGATAATGCAGGTGAGGATAGTGAGGGTGAGGGAGATGAGGGTGAGGATGAGGATGATGGTGATGAGGGTGAGGATGATGATGATGATGAGGATGATGAGGGTGAGGATGATGATG
This sequence comes from Hypomesus transpacificus, assembly GCF_021917145.1. Lineage (NCBI taxonomy): Eukaryota > Metazoa > Chordata > Actinopteri > Osmeriformes > Osmeridae > Hypomesus > Hypomesus transpacificus. The sequence goes on from NC_061063.1 coordinate 9,737,101, forward strand.
AGGGTGAGGATGATGATGATGAGGGTGAGGATGATGATGAGGATGATGATGAGGAGGATGATGATGATGATGAGGGTGAGGATGATGATGCAGGTGAGGATAGTGAGGGTGAGGGTGAGGGAGATGAGGGTGAGGATGAGGATGATGAGGGTGAGAATGATGAAGGTGAGGATGATAATGAGGGTGAGGATGATGATGATGATGAGGGTGATGAGGATGATGATAAGGGTGAGGATGATGATCAGTACCTCTTGTCGTCCTCCACCTGCACCCCTACAGAGTGGACCTCTCTCAGGCCCTCAGCCTCCGAGTCTGACAGGGTCTCTGAGCTGTCCACCTGACACACACACAAACACCTGTTAGACAGACTGTACAGTTCACATAGTGCAACCCACCATACCCCCTCCCCCTCACCCCCCCCCCCCTCAACCCCCCTCACCTGCACAGCAATTGACGGCCTCCACCTGTGTCCTCTCCCGTCCTCCTGCCCCGCCCCTCCTCCTCCAGACCTGAACAGGGCCACGCTGTTCTGGGGGAGGGACGCCTTCCCCAGGCTGCCACCAGCCCTTCCCCCCCTGCCCCCCCTGCCCCCCGGCCCCTCCAACAGGCTGTCAGCTGAGCCGCTGTGCCTGTTCCTCATGGTCCCCCCGCCCGCGTAGGGCACCAGCTCCCTGGACCCCCCCTCCAGACTCTCTGCTGAGTTGCTGTGTAGCCGGCCGTGTCCCCCGCGTGGAGCGGTACATGTGTAGTAACCCGCTCCGGCCCTGGACGTCCGCCCGGAGGAGGGGCCCTCGGAGCCCCCCAGGTCCACCGAGTTGCTGTGCTGCCGGGGGTGTCTGGGCCCCGAGCCCTGGGGGGCCTGTGGGGGCTGGGAGGGTGGGGGCTGGCCTGTGCTCTGGAAGTAGGCATCCTGGGTGGACTCTGTGGAGCTCTGAGCATGCACAGAGAGGGAGGACTTGGACATGCGCGGGGGGAGGGGGGGAGGGGGGCCACCCTTTCGGCTGGGGAAAACTGAAGAGGGGAGAGGCAGGGGAGAGGAGAGGGGAGGCAAGAGACACATTTTGAATTTCAACCAATGGCAGGTGGGAAAACTTTATGGACAGCAAGTCAACATGTAACAGAGGAGGGGTGGAGCCTTACTGTAGGACAGAACTGGAAGGAAGGAAGGAAGGAGATGGAGAACGAGGGATGGAAAGGGAGATAGATAAAGAGATAAAGTCATGAAGAGCAAATGTTTGTTTTTCAGCATACCAACATCCTCAATTTCAGAGATAGAGGCTGTATGGTTTGTTTTGATGGTTTCATTTTCAGAGAGGAAAGAAGAAAGGGAGAGAGAGGGAGAAAGAGGGAGAGAGAAGGAGAGAGGGAGAAAGAGGGAGAGAGAGGGAGAAAGAGGAGGGGCACAGATGCAATGACTGTCAGGGTACTCTCCTTAGAGCTAACTTTACTCATTTTTTAAGACGATAAAGCAATTTCCTGAGAGGAATATTAAACCTGAGAGGAATATTAAAGCGAAAAGTTGAGAGCACGCAGACTGTAAATATACCCTTTTCTTCACTCCTTCTCTCTTTCACACTCTCTCTCTCTCTCTCTCTCTCTCTTCTTGGTTCTTTATTTTCAACCTGCCTGTCTCCAAGACGGGATGAGCCTCCAGAAAGACAAGCTCCCTGCAGTGAATGTGTGTGTGAGTTTGTATGTGTGCGTGTGTGTGTGTGTTTGTATGTGTGCGTGTGTGTGTGTGTTTGTATGTGTGCGTGTGTGTGTGTGTTTGTATGTGTGTGTGTGTGTGTGTGCGTGTGTTTGTATGTGTGTGTGTTTGTATGTGTGTGTGTGTGTGTGTGTGTGTGTGTGTATATAACACTTCTCACAGGCTCTAATACATCTCAGGGGGATTTGCAGGTCTAAGCCAGGAAATATTAGCCCTCTAAAGCAGCAACGATTGTACTGTAGAACACACATACCGTGGACAGGATCAGTCTGAGAGAGAGGGAGGGAGCAAAGATAACAGGGATTGAAGGAGAGAGTGGATAAGTGAGGTGAAAGGTAGAGGGCAGGAGAGGAGAAGAAAAGTGAAGAAGAAAGTGCAGGAGAGAGAGGGGGATGAAGGGAGGGAAGAGGAGGAGAGAGGGGGATGAAGGGAGGGAAGAGGAAGAGAGAGGGGGATGAAAGGAGGGTAGAGGAGGAGAGAGGGGGATGAAGGGAGGGAAGAGGAGGAGAGAGGGGGATGAAGAAAGGGAAGAGGAGGAGAGAGGGGGATGAAGAAAGGGAAGAGGAGGAGAGAGGGGGATGAAAGGAGGGTAGAGGAGGAGAGAGGGGGATGAAAGGAGGGAAGAGGAGGAGAGAGGGGGATGAAGAAAGGGAAGAGGAGGAGAGAGGGGGATGAAGAAAGGGAAGAGGAGGAGAGAGGGGGATGAAGGGAGGGTAGAGGAGGAGAGAGGGGGATGAAGAAAGGGAAGAGGAGGAGAGAGGGGGATGAAGGGAGGGTAGAGGAGGAGAGAGGGGGATGAAGGGAGGGTAGAGGAGGAGAGAGGGGGATGAAGGGAGGGTAGAGGGATGAACTCACCAGCTCCGCTCTTTAAGCTTCCCTGAGGACCCGACATTGAGAAGACAGACAGGCAGTCGTCGTCTTGGGAACAGCCGGCCTGGATGGCGCGGACGTAACTATGGCTACGGGTGCGGAAGGATCCGGGTAGGTCGAGGGCCTCCACAGCGGGGGACTCCGGCCCCCCAAACATACTCTCACACACCACCTCAAACTGCCGGCTTAGACTGGCCCCGAGCTGGACACACAGAGCACAGGGTTAGCTCTCTCTCTCTCTATCTCCCTCCCTCCCTACCTCCCTCTCTCTCTTTCTCTCTCTTTCTCTCTCTTTCTCTCTCTCTCACACACACACACACACACACACACACACACAGTACCGTAGGTGGAGGGTGCTACCTGTGAGCTGGTGAGAGAGCGAGTGTAGCTACGAGATCGACCGTGGCTCTTTGGCTGGGAGTCTGTACACTGCTGACAGGAGGACCTGGAAACACACACTGCTGCTTTACACTCACAAACACTAAGATATGAGATGATGTGCTTGAAGAGATGTGTGGATGTGCTTGTGTGTGGATGCTATTGTATGTGTGCATGCATGTGTGTGTATGTGTGTATGTATGTGTGTGTGTTTGTGTGAGTACTGAGCCTTACTTAGGGGTGCAGGACCTCTGGTCCATGCTGACGGACCTCCTGAAGGCGTCTCTCTGGGCAAGGGCGGAGGTCCGGGGGGAGGCCGGGGGGAGGGCTGGGGTCTGAGGTGAGGCCTGGGGGCTGTCCTCCCCGCTGTCTTCATCCCCCATGGCCTTGATGTAGCTGCCACTCCTCATCCTCCTGCAGGGGATCTCCCCCGGGAACACTCCCCACTCATCTGAGGGAACCTGACACACACACACACACAGGTAGACACACACAGGTAGACACACACAGACACAGGTGAACACACAGACACAGGTAGATACAAACACACACACACAGGTAGATACACAGATACACACACATGACAATGCACACACACGTATAGACACACATATATAACATGGGAGTGTCATTACTGTAATAAATCTTGTTTTCATAGTATGATGCATACAGGTTAATCACTAAAGTAACCCAACATCACAGGTTAGTACAGGCTGGTAAACACCTAACTAACCCAACATCACAGGTTAGTACAGGCCGGTAAACACCAGGCAGACGTACTTGATGTCTGTTTCTGTTGCATCATCCACAGGTTGTGTCATGAGGAAACTGCTTCGTGTTGACAACATGTGTGAACCCTATACAGCATGAGGTGTGGTGCCCTCAGCAGGAGGAGAGTCAGACCCTGACTCTTGACTGTTCAATCTGACCCTTTAATCTGACCCTTCAATCTGACCCTTCAATCTGACCCTTCAATCTGACCCTGACCCTTTAATCTGACCCCTGATCCTTTAATCTGACCATGACCTCTGCCCCTGTTGTGCTTAAACTGTATGCGGCTCACCTCAGTGGTTACCACAACACACACACACACAGACACACACACACACAGACACACACACACACACACACAGACACCTATCTGGATGTGCATGCACATGCACACATGTAGCATACATTAATGAACACAAACTTGCACACACACACATGCTGCACCAGAGAGCAGTAATGAGGATGGGTAGAAACATAGGTGGAGACTTACAGAGAGAGAGAAACTCTGACAACTAGAAAAACACTGATAAAGAGAGAGAGGGAGAGAGAGGGAGAGAGAGGGAGAGAGAGGGAGAGAGAGGGAGAGAGAGGGAGAGAGAGGGAGAGAAAGGGAGGGAGAGAAAGAGGAAGGGAGAGAGGAGGGAGAAATGGAGAGAGGGCGAGAGGTAGAGAAGGAGAAGGAGAGAGAGAGGGGGGGGGGGGGGGTAAGCAGACAGAAACCAAAAAGAGACAGACATATTTTCATCAGTATGTTTGTGTGTGGGTGTGTTCTTGTGTGTGTGTGAGTGCCTGTGCATGTGTGAGTCACTCATGTACACACACGGTGCACACATGTTAGTCCTGGGTGCATGGCTATGTCCAGTCAAGTGTGTTTTTAAAGGTCATCACTTTAAAGAGATGATTCAGTTTAATCTCTTTAGCTCCAACCCCCTCCCCCTCTGCATCAGCTAGGGGGTACTATCTCACTATCCTACTTCCTCATATCCCTCTTTTTCTCTCCTCTCTTCTTTCACCACCCCAAATTTCTCTTCCTCTCTCCCTCCTTCTTGATAAACCTACAGAGAAAAAAGGGACAGTGGCTTAGAGGAAGGAGGATAGAGATTAAAGGAGAGAAAGATGAAGATAGGAGGAGGGCTTGAGAGAGAGGAAATTAGAGAGAGGAGGTAGGAGACAGAGAGGAGGTAGGAGACAGAGAGGAGGTAGGAGACAGAGAGGAAAGGAGATCTTGGAGGAGGGCAGGGGGGACAGACAGAGATTCACCACAGTGTTGGCTCTCTGCCCTCCACCTCTCAGAGCTGCAAGTTTACACACTCAGCATCCCCTCTCATCCTCTCATCCCTTAATCTCCTCTCATCCCTTCATCCCCTCTCATCCTTTCATCTTCTCATCCTCTCATCCCGTCATTCTCTGATCCCTTAATCTCCTCTCATCTCTTCATCCCCTCTCATCCTTTCATCTTCTTATTCTCTCATCCCCTCCTCCTATCAGAGACCACCCTCCCCTCCTCCTATCAGAGACCACCCTCCCCTCCTCCTATCAGAGACCACCCTCCCCTCCTCCTATCAGAGGCCACCCTCCCCTCCTCCTATCAGAGACCACCCTCCCCTCCTCCTATCAGAGACCATCCTCCCCTCCTCCTATCAGAGACCACCCTCCCCCCCTCCTGTCAGAGACCACCCTCCCCTCCTCCTATCAGAGACCACCCTCCCCTCCTCCTATCAGAGACCACCCTCACCATCTCCTATCAGAGACCACCCTCCCCTCCTCCTATCAGAGGCCACCCTCCCCATCTCCCATCAGAGACCACCCTCCCCTCCTCCTATCAGAGACCACCCTCACCATCTCCCATCAGAGACCACCCTCCCCATCTCCCATCAGAGACCACCCTCCCCATCTCCCATCAGAGACCACCCTCACCATCTCCTATCAGAGACCACCCTCCCCTCCTCCTATCAGAGACCACCCTCCCCTCCTCCTATCAGAGACCACCCTCCCCATCTCCCATCAGAGACCACCCTCACCATCTCCTATCAGAGACCACCCTCCCCTCCTCCTATCAGAGACCACCCTCCCCTCCTCCACAGCTGAGTGGTCCTGATGAGAGCTCCTGTCAATCCCTCCTGTTACTGTAGAAACACAGCCTGTTGGGACCACCGTGTGAGTGTGTGAGTTTGTGTGTGTGTGTGTGGGAATGTGTGTGACTTTGTGTGTGAGTTTGTGTGTGTGTGTGTGGGAATGTGTGTGACTTTGTGTGTGAGTTTGTGTGTGCGGTACAAAGACATTGACGGTAGATGTGTTCAAATGACTAGAAGCAATTGAGGCAGAGAGAGCAGGTGAGAGAAGAGAGAGACTAAGAGAAATGGAAGAGATTGAAAGACAGTGAGTTTAATAACCAGTATGCATGTGCGTTTGTGTGACTGCTTGTGTGTGCTTGTACGTGTTGTACATGTGTGTGTATGAGTGTTTGTGTGCATGTAAGTGTGTGTCTCAACTGTGTGTTCATCACTCATCCCAACAGTACTGTTGTACTCTGATATTCTCAGCCAGTCAGTCTGGACCCTCACTGTCACACAGACACACACCTGCAGGTAGTGGAAGTTCCTCTCCTTCATCTTGTTGTCCATGGGAACCAGAGCCTTGTCCAGGGCCCCGCCTCTAGCGGGGGGGTACACCTCCCGAGCTTGGCTGACCGTCATGGCTGACCAGGTGCTCCTCTTCAGGGAGGCTCCACCCCCCTCGCCTCCCGCCAGCATCATGCTGGTGCATGCCATGCACTCCCCCTGTGCAGGAGCAGGCAGGGCCCCCTGCCCCCCCCCTCCTCCTCCCCCCCCTCCTCCTCCCTCTCCCCTAGGCTTCTTTAAAGTCAACTCCTGAATGGCTGAGTCCAGGCTCTCGTGGCCTGCCAAGTAGCCCCGCCCCCCCCTGGGACCCCCAGTAACCAGGAAGCTGCTGTCGCTGTCCAGGTTGTCGTCGGAGCTCCACCACCCTGCCGTCCTGCTGCGGTGCCGCCGGCCAGACTCGTGCCGGGAGTCTCCACTCCTGCTGCGCTCACGGGACTTGCATCGCCGGGCGGAGCGTGACTGGTGGCCAGGGCCTCCCCCCTCCTCTCCCCCACTGCGGTGCCCACCCCGGTACTCTCCTCCTCCTCCACGCGTGCCGTTGGGCTCCCGCTTCGACGGCGCCTCCAGTGAATGGGACTTTGCGAAAAGGCGTTGGACAGAGTGGACAAGGTGGCGGATGCGAGAGGGGCTCTCACTGCGCTGCTCCCCGCTGGCCGAGCGCTGGTACTGCAGAGTGTGGAAGCCGTCCGGCTGGAAGGGGAGCTGCTTCTCAAACTGTTCCAGCAGGCCGGGGGGGATCCGGTGCACCTTCCCCCCAGGACCCACCACCGTGGTCAGGCACTCCTCGCATGAGTCGTACCCCTGCAGGGGGGGGTGCTGGCTGGGATGAGAGCGCGGAAAGGTCCCCCCCCCAGAGTGGGCATGGTGCCTCTTCAGGGCCAGGGGCTCCGGGGGCCCTCCAGGGGGGTAGTACGACTGGTCTTGGTAGTGTTCAGAGGGGTGGTGGTGATGGTAGTCCCTGCCCACCCTGGACTCGCCGTCCTCGGGCATGCAGTGGCAGGGCCCTCCCCCAGAGGAGTGTTGGGACAGGCTGCGGCTGGCGTGGCTCCTCATGGGGGCGTGGTGGGCCGGCCGGGCCGACAGGGGGCGCTGTGGGCGCGACAGGGCTGCGCCAGTCTCACCTGAAAGCAGGGAAGAAGAAACCAGTGGTTAGAATGCCTACTTACTTCTGAAAGCAGTAAATATGTGTATGAGTGTGTGTGAGTGTGTGTGTGTCTGTGTGTGTGTGAGTGAGACAGAGAAAAGAGAAATACATACAGACACTGAAAAGGCATTAACCTGTTAAAGTAATAACTCCAGAAAACCCAAATTTCAAACTTTACACATTTGTGTAAATTTGTTTGAAACCCATTTGTTGTTTGTGAAAACAGCTCCAATCTACAGGCTGGTGAGAATCCTTCAATCCTTGTTTTAGCATCCTAGTGAGGACTGACAATTAACTCCCATTCAATCCCTAACCCTGGACCACAACCCTAACCCAACCCATCAGCTCACAAACATCAAAACCACATTAACCAACCCATCGATTGACTGCAGGTACATGGAGAAGGCAACAACACGCTCACCCAATCTCAAACAGCATCGACTGAAATGCTCTGAATTGTGAAATGCAGCAAGTTCTGATATTGACTGAGACTAAATGCCACTGAATGTTCTGATGATTCCAGACCACCTAGCTGTGTAGAGCAACAAGGATCCAGAATCCATAACACATAACCCTAAACCATCCTTCATATCTATACTGCAAGGAGTCAGATGGCTGAGCGGTGAGGGAGTCGGGCTTGTAATCAGAAGGTTGCCGGATCTATTCCCCGCCGTGCCAAATGATGCTGTGTCCTTGGGCAAGGCACTTCACCCTACTTGCCTTGGGGGGAATGTCCCTGTACTTACTGTAAGTCGCTCTGGATAAGAGCGTCTGCTAAATGACTAAATGTAAGGAGACGGGGAGAGGAAAGGAGAGAGAGAAAGAGAGACAGAGAAAGAGAGACAGAGGGAGAGTGGACAGATGTTAAGATAATTTTCTCCTTGATTGGCTGAATAAGAACTTCCCAGGAAGGGAAGGGCTAGAGATCCAGCCGTATCATTGGTGTAGCCTTGACAACAAGCTTGTCTGAATGAGATCCATAAGGAGGCCACAAGCTGGAAGGTATGTGTGTGTGTGTAAAACAATACTTCATGTGCAACATGCTGCTGGGTGTGTTGAGAGTGTGTGTGATTTGCTTGTTTATGTGCGTTATGTGTATGTACTCACTTACTCATGTTACTCACACACAACTTACCTCATACACATAGCTTGAGGAAAGAATACGGCAAAATAGAATGTGTAAGGGTAGGTAGGGTGTTGAATCTCTCTCTCTCTACACGGAATCTCTCTTTTGATTCTCTCTGATTCTTTGAGTGCAATAACATTCTTATTCTCCACGTCTCTCCCTCCTTCTCTCTTCCTCCCTGTATCTCTTCCTCCTTCTATCACCCTCTCCCTCCTTCTCTTCCTCCCTGTATCTCTTCCTCCTTCTCTCACCCTCTCCCTCCTTCTCTCTCTTTCCCTCTCTGAATCTCTTCCTCCTTCTCTCACCCTCTCCCTCCTTCTCTCTCTTTCCCTCTCTGAATCTCTTCCTCCTTCTCTCACCCTCTCCCTCCTTCTCTCTCTTTTCCTCTCTGAATCTCTTTCTCCTTCTCTCACCCTCTCCCTCCTTCTCTCCCTCTCTGCATCTCTCCTCCTTTCCCTCCTTCTCTCTCTCTGTATCTCTACCTCCTTCTTTCACCCTCTCCTTCCTTCTCTCCCCCTCTGTATCTCTTTCCCTCTCCCTCCTTCTCTTCCTCTGTATCTCTTTCTCCTTCTCTCACCCTCTCCCTCCTTCTCTCTCTCTCTTCCTCTCTGTATCTCTTTCACCTTCTCTCTCTCTGTATCTCTACCTCCTTCTTTCACCCTCTCCTTCCTCTCTCTCTCTGTATCTCTACCTCCTTCTTTCACCCTCTCCTTCTTTCTCTCCCTCTCTGTATCTCATTCCCTCTCTCTCCTTCTCTCCCATTTTCCCTCCTTCTATCACTCTCTCTCTCTGTATCTCTCCCTCTTTCTCTCCCTCCTTCTCCCCCCCCCCTCTCTCTGTATCTCTCCCTCTCTTAGTCTGCTCTTGACCTACTTCTTTCAATCCTCCAGTCAGTTTATGTGGAGCCTGTCTCTCATTCTGCTTGTCTCACACACACACACATGCCAGGGCTTGAAATTAACTTTTTTCACTTGGTGGCACTGGTGCTTCCAACTTTGAAAATGTGTGTGTGTGGGGGGGCGGGTTGTTTCTAATGCTGTATAACTAATAAGACAGCTCAAACTGCTAAATTACCTCCATATGCCCCCACCTCGTCTATTCATTTTAGCGGGACAAGTTATACCTTACTTCTCGGCGTGAGAAATAATGTCAGATGACTGAGCGGTTAGGGAATCGGGCTACTAATCAGAAGGTTGCCGGTTCAATTCCCTGCTGTGCCAAATTATGTTGTGTCCTTGGGCAAGACAATTCACCCTACTTGCCTCAGGGGAATGTCCTTGTACTTACTGTAAGTCGCGTCTGCTAAATGACTAAATGTAACCGGACACCTCTACACCGCTAACACCTCTACACTGCTAACATCTCTACACTGCTAACATCTCTACACTGCTAACATCTCTACACCGCTAACATCTCTACACTGCTAACACCTCTACACCGCTAACATCTCTACACCGCAAACACCTCTACACCTCTAACCTATCTACACTGCTGAGCTAATATCAAGCTAACAATGAATGGATTTGAGGAGACTATGTTAATGGCTAAGCTAATGCCACTAATAGTGAACACTGGCCATTTGTAATAGTCTTTTCCGGACAATGTAGATTAGACAATGTACAGACATCATTCAGAGAACACCACCACTGTCTGTCCTGTGCAGATTTCAACAGTTCCTCATTGTGAAAGCAGATCCATTGTGTTTCTCTGAAACTGCTGCATGGTGGTTTACAGCAGGAGAATGTTAACTCGTTCACACAGCACCTCGTGGAGCAACAATGGGAACATTCAATCAGACACACAGCCACTGCAGCCCCATTCAGGAGGGTTAAAGATGTTTCACTCAGGAAGTGGAGATATTCAGCTCAGCTACAACAAACGTTAATAAAGGAATACATGTTGTGTCACATTCAGCCTGTAAATGTGGGATATTTATTCATTATGGACTTTTTGACTTGATTTAGAGCATCAGAAATATTCACCATGGAACCAAGGAACATATTTCATCAATAGCCATAGATGATATGTAGAGACAGGCAGAGAGACAGACAGGCAGTGACACAGGCAGAGAGGCAATGAGACAGGCAGAGACAGAGTGAAACAGGCAGAGAGAGAATCATAGGCCGAATCCCAATACTCCCCCTTACCCCTTCCCCTTAGTTTTGCGTGTTCCCGTGAGAGCTAGTGGTGTCCCAATACTCTTTTTGAGCTAGGGGTAGGGCTAAGACTAAGGGATATACACCCCTTAAAACCATGTAAGATCCGGAACTTACTTGAAACCTAGGGCTATGTGAATACTGCACAACCGGCAACAATGGCGGCCAGATCATCCAGAGAGTCCGATAAATGTAATATTTTCGGCTTAATTCATTGATAAAAAAATTATGACAGTCTTGTTTTGTATTATACACAGTCCTGAACATATACATTTGCAACCATTTTCCTAATTGAAAGGTTTTAAAAAATTGCTAGTTTGGTACGCTAATGTTACAGTGCTGAATTGCACAACAGTCCCGCATTTCTTTTATTTGCCTGTCTACAGTTCTAAGTAAACTCCATTAGCAGCGAATTTCATTTAATATCAGTGCATAACACTACTTGCTTTGGAGATATTGATACGTGCTAGATGACGTACCTGTAACCAAGTGGCGTCCCATTTCTTAGGGATATGTAGCTCTTACCCCTCAGTTTCGAGGGCCAAGTGCTAGGGGTAAACTAAGGGCTAGGGGTAAACTAAGGGCTAGGGGGAAGGGGAAGGGGGAGTATTGGGATTCGGCCTAACTCTATTATCAATCGTCTTTCTCCTCTCTCCCCTCCCCTCCCCGCCCCACCCCACCCCACCCCACCCCACCCCGCCCCACCTCTCCTGTAGGTTCCTACAGAACACAAGGCCATAAACAGTACCGCTCCAACCTGTCTCCAGGACCTCCTCACCCCTCATTTCACATCTAGGACACTTGGGTCCAGAAACTCAAACATCCTTGCAGTTCCCCGGACAAAATTGACTAAAATGGGAGATTGTGCCTTCTCCTTGTTTGGCCACGACTGTGGAACAAGCTGCCGGAGATCATTAGAGCCTTAGATTCCCTCGCTGCTTTTAAATCACAAGTTTTGTTTCTTTCTGTGTTGTTTTTAGAATGCATTGTTTTAATTGCTCTGTCCGAAATTAAACATATAAAATGTATTTACTGTTTTTAAATACATATTATTCAATCTCATTATAATCATATTAATTATTTTAAATGTATTATCTTTTTGCATTTTATATCCTATTTTCTGCACTTCATTGTAACGGACAGACTCCCAAGACAACGGGTACTGGATCCAAGTGCAGGTTTATTGAGGCGTGGTCGGACAAGCAGGGGTCATACACAGTTATCAGAGCCAGAGAGGAAATCCAAAAGGGTAGTCAGGTCACAGGAGTAGGTCAAACAGGTGCAGACTGGGCAATGAAGGGTTAGCACACAGTACTGTAGAACACTCACACAGCACTGTAGAACACACACACAGCACTGTAGAACACACACACAGCACTGTAGAACACTCACAGCACTGTAGAACACTCACAGCACTGTATAAAACATTCAAAGATATGGAGACAGAAACACAAAATTGACTAAAATGGGAGATTGTGCCTTCTCCTTGTTTGGCCACGACTGTGGAACAAGCTGCCGGAGATCATTAGAGCCTTAGATTCCCTCGCTGCTTTTAAATCACAAGTTTTGTTTCTTTCTGTGTTGTTTTTAGAATGCATTGTTTTAATTGCTCTGTCCGAAATTAAACATATAAAATGTATTTACTGTTTTTAAATACATATTATTCAATCTCATTATAATCATATTAATTATTTTAAATGTATTATCTTTTTGCATTTTATATCCTATTTTCTGCACTTCATTGTAACGGACAGACTCCCAAGACAACGGGTACTGGATCCAAGTGCAGGTTTATTGAGGCGTGGTCGGACAAGCAGGGGTCATACACAGTTATCAGAGCCAGAGAGGAAATCCAAAAGGGTAGTCAGGTCACAGGAGTAGGTCAAACAGGTGCAGACTGGGCAATGAAGGGTTAGCACACAGCACTGTAGAACACTCACACAGCACTGTAGAACACTCACATCACTGTAGAACACGCACACAGCACTGTAGAACACTCACAGCACTGTAGAACACTCACAGCACTGTATAAAACATTCAAAGATATGGAGACAGAAACACAGAGAGAAAGGGCTAGAAAGAGAGGGAGATGGCAAGAGGAAGAGAGAAGGGGAAAGAGTGAGAGTGAGAGAAAGAGGGGGAGAGGGAGAGAGAAAGGAAGAGGGGGTGAGGGCAAGAGGGAGAGAGAGGGAGAGAAAAAGGAGCTGTCTGAAAAGGAAAAGAGTTTCATGCTGACTCTGAGTTTGCACAATGCAAAACTGCTCTTAGGTATCTATATTGCATTTTCGTGTATTTTGGATGAGGTCTTTATTGTTTCCTTGCTCTGTGTAGAGGGGCCTTAGACATTAAACACGCACGCAAGCATGCATGCACACAGACAAACTCTTGAGTGTTGCTAGGTTAAAGCATGAACTAGGTTACAACATGTAGAGCAGATTTGCATAATGAGTTTCCATGACATCCCGATAATGTTCTGGTCAGATTAATACGTATGATCAGCCTCCACATTCACCCCATATAATCCAACCCTAACCCTAACGTATATAATCCAACCCTAACCCTAACCCATATATTCCAACCCTAACCCATATAATCCAACCCTAACCCATATAATCCAACACTAACGGTGCCTTTACACTGCAGCGACGCAACAACATGCTTTCCATTCATTTTCAATGGAGCCAGGCCAATTGCATGCGTGGTGCATTGTGTAAATTTATGTAAATGAGGAGCGATTTTTGCCAGCAATGGCCAATCTGAGTGTTTTCTTGTTTCTCGTAACATAGCAGCCATGGTAAAGTTCAAAGTTCTACTACTAACTTACAAATCTCTGCATGGATTGGCACCACTGTACCTCTCCGGTCTCCTTGCACCCTATTGCCCCGCAAGGACTCTAAGATCTCAAAATGCCGGCTATCTGGTAATACCCAAAGTTAAGAAAAAAACTGCTGGAGGTAGGGCGTTCTCATATAGAGCACCTCTTCTTTGGAACAAATTACCCATCTCAATTAAGGAAGCTGATACTGTCTCGACATTTAAAACTAGATTAAAAACGTTCTTGTTTAGTCAATTCTATGATTGTTAAAGGGAAGTATGTGTGTACTTTCTATGTAAACCTGGGATGTGTGCTTGCCTATGTGTGTATCACATGTAACTTTTAAATTTTAATTATAGCTTATGTTCACATTGCCCAGCTAGATGTTACAAATAAAGTAAACCTGTTACTGTATATTGTAAGTATTATTATTATTATAGTTCCGTTGCTGTATATTGTTACTGTTATAGTTTTTATTACTAGTTGGAGACAACGGGGGACTGGTTGTTTTCATCCTTATTCGTATAAGTATAACCTACTTTAGAGTTCTTTCCCCTGGAACAGATTTCATGTTCCAACTGAAGGGGGCTGTCGTTGTTTTGGTGTGTGGGGCTGCATCAAATACCCTTTTTGCTCTGTTAAATTGCTGCACTAGTCCACACTTGACCGGTGGGGATCTCATTCTATTATGACTGTAACTGTTAGCTGCTCCTGGCATTCTCTAATCCCTGCTCTCCTCTCTGTCCCCCCCCCACACATTCCCTGTGGTGTGGGGGGTTTGAGCTGTCAGGACCTGCTTGGTCGTCGGTCTGCCTACGCTGAACCAGGTCGTCACCCGGAATCCAGTCTCCATGACGGCCAACAGCGAGTTTCCCGGTCCCATCCAACGTCTATAAAGCCGAACAATGGATTTTGGTGTTTCAAAACCCATTGACACTGTATGACTATGTTTAGCTTGTGTTCTGCTCCTCTCTCTTACCAACCGTCTCTGGAGGAGGGGATCCCTCTCTGAATTGCTCCTCCCAAGGTTTCTTCCATTTTTTCTCCCGGTGGGAGTTTTTCTGGGAGTTTTTCCTTGTCTTCCTTGAGGGTTTAGGTTGGTTGAGGTTGGTCATGTGAAGCCCTCTGTGACATGCTTGCGTGTAAAAAGGGCTATACAAATAAATTTGATTTGATTTGATAAACATTTCTAGCTTTCAGTTTCAAGATGGAGGAGAAACTAATCTCCCGTGTGGCTGCATATCCAGTCCTGTACGATTCGTCTCGGTATTTGTACAGAGATGTTAATAAAAAGAATGAGGCCTGGCGCAGGGTTGTCAACGTTGTCGGTGCTCCTGGTGGGTTTCTGTACTTCTGTACTCAAATTCAGTCTAGTCACATTTCGTAGCTTCGTTCTGTGGTAACTAGCTAGCTAGCCCGGCTGGGACTCCCTAGTCGTATCGACAGATTAGCAGAGACTTCGAGTAATACAATAAAAAGTTCTTACACATGTCAACGTGTATGTCTATTAAACATTTTTGTATTTTGTATAGGCTACAAGTTGTATTTTGATCAATATTGCGAGTACATAAACTCAAGTCTGCACACTTTACCATGACGTTATACGAACTACAACAGTGACTTTAGAGAACTACAACTCTGCATTAATCTGTCTGACGCGCCCGAGCGTGGTGCACTGTGGGAAGGCGAGCGATGGCAAGCGATTCGCGTCACTGCGATGTGAACGCACCGTAACCCATATAATCCTTTCTGTATGTGTGTGTGTGCGGTTCCACCCATTATCCGTTATGCATGTATTCATATTGTATATCCTCTTAGGTTGGAACGTGTGTATAGATTTGCATTATATATGTGTGTGTGTAACCCTTTATGTGTGTGTGTAACCCTGTATCTATGTGTGTAACCCTGTATTTGTGTAAACCTGTGTTTAGAGTAGCAAGACATCCCTCTCCTCTCCATCCCTCTATTCCTCTCCTACCCTCTACATCCCTCAATCCCTTTCCTCCCCTCCCCTCTCCATCCCTCCATATCTCTTTCCTCCCCTCTCCATCCCTCCATATCTCTCTCCTCCCCTCTCCATCCTTCCATCCCTCTTCTCCCCTCTCCATCCCTCCATCCCTCTCTTCCCCTCTCCACCCCTCTCCATCCCTCTCCATCTCTCTCCATCCCTTTCCTCCCTTCTCCATTCCTCCATCCACCCATCCCTCTCATCCCCTCTCCATCTCTCTCCTCCCCTCTCCATCCCTCTATCCCTCTCCTCCCCTTTCCATCCCTCTCCTCCCCTCTCCATCCCTCTCCTCCCCTCTCCATCCCTCTCCTCCCCTCTCCATCCCTCTCCTCCCCTCTCCATCCCTCCCCACCCCAGTCCTCCATCCCTCTACTCCCCTCTCCATCCCTCCATCTTCCTCAATCAGTCCCAACAGTTTCTTCTCTACCCAACATTATTTTTATCATGTCCACTTCCTCCTCCCCTCCTACTCCCCTCTTCCCTCCTACTCCTCTCCTCATTCCCTCATCTCTCTCACCTTGTCTCTCCTCTCCTCCTCCCCTCATCTCTCCTCTCCCTTGTATGTACTGGTCCTACTGTACAGCTCAGGTGTGTGTGGTAATGTGTGTGTCTGGTAATGTGTGTGTCTGGTATTCCCATATTAATGTGAACATACATGGAGAGGGCATGATGAAATAATAACATATATTATTGTAACTGCAATAATAACATCTAATTGCATTTTTGTAACTGCAAAACTATTTTTTGTATTTGTCCCCAGTCCAAAGCACAGGCTTCGCAGGGCCTTCAGTAAAACAGTAGAACATCCATGGCATGGTACACACTGACACTACACACAAAACCACACACACCTACGCAGGTATACTTATAACACACATGCACTGGTACATGAACATGGAATTACACACACAGCTGTGCATAAAGACTCTCTCTCACACACACCCCATTCTACTGAGGACACACAATTCACTCAAAATCGTGTTTGTCTAACTCAAAACCTTCACATAATTCTAACACTAACATTCATTCTAAAACTAACACTAGACCCTCTAGAAATAGCCCAAGAAAATGTCCCCTCAAGGTAAATGTTTTCTTAGTTTACTACACCCACAGACACGGTCACCAACCCCTCCTGAATGTGACACTTGTCTGCTTTCACAGCTGAGGTTCTGTTGCTATGAGTGACAGAGAGTTTCTCAAAGGGGACCCTTATTGGTCAGTTCTACATCCTTGTTTATATGTGTGTGTGTGTTTATTTATAACTGCATGTGTCCATCGGTCACTTATTGCTCATTACACTCTTCTTTATATCTTCTTTTATTTTTATTGTATATTTTATATATATTTAGGGATGCAATAACGAATCAATTAAATCGATTAAAATCGATTATTAAAAGCGTTGGCCACGAATTTCATTATCGATTCGTTGTGTCGCACGATTATTACACCACTCAATAAGTCGCGGAGATGTTTGAGTATAAAAAAAAAAGTTTAGTGGAGCGTGGAGCGAAGCGGAGGTAGAGGAAAAACCATCGGAGAGACCTTGTTGAGTAACGTTGTTCTGAAACACATGGCGGAGAAATCAGTACGACCTAAGTCATCCAAGGTGCAGTGGCGGATCTAAGGGGTGGCAAGGGGTGGCAGCTTTTTTTTGTATGCATTTAGCAGACGCTTTTATCCAAAGCAACTTCCAAGAGAGAGCTTTACAAAAGTGCATAGGTCTCGGATCATAACAACGAGATAGCCCAAAACATTGCGGGTAGCCAAAACATGAAGCATACATTGTGAAAAAACAGTCCCAAAGGGAAGAACCATAAGAGCATGTAGTGAAACAAGTTACAATTAAACAACATGAACCTCAATCTTCCCTAGAAAAATATGTTTTGTACATTACAGAACATCTCAATAAATAATATTAATGTTACTGTTTAATTTAAACTACAATATTGTAGCCTAATCATTTACCATAGGGAGTACTGTACCCCCCTACTTTGGGTTTGATTCGCCTCCAGGAGGCCACCCAACAACTTCCTTCTGCCACCCCATTGCCACCCCGAATGAAAATCTCTAGATCCCCCCTGCCAAGGTGTGGGAGCATTTCACACTAAATACGTCGAAAAGGTGTGTTGATTGACCGAGGTGAAGTTAGTTTCATATTCGACATTCGTCTCACATTCAGTACTGGTTGCACTATCAGTAACATTGCACTACTATACCTCACTGTACTTCGCCATCAGGCTCCTGTATGGTCATTGACATAGTCACTGATCTGCAATTTTGCACTATTGTACTGTACTCCACCTAGGTTAGAATAGGTTATAGGGTTGTTATAGGTGTTATGTGCATTTAGGGTTAGTATAGTGTATTATTTATTGTTGTCTGTATATTTAGGGAGTCTTAGTATTAGGGTTAGTATCGTCGATTATTTATTGCTATCTGATATAAAACCTCAGACAGACACCAGAGTATCTAAACAATGTCTGGTATACTTCCACAGCCTTTACTTTTTCAATTAACTTTCTAATAAAATGATAGAAAATCACAAATCTTTGAAAATAGCTTAATCCTCGCAAATCTTAATTTTTTTCAAAATTGTGTCAAAAAATCATACATATACACCAGATTCTTCTAACAAAGTCTGGCCTACTTCCACAACCTTTCAATTTTCAAAAATGTTTTAAACAAAACTTAAATAAATGACTCATCTCTGAAAATAGTGTAAA
This sequence comes from Hypomesus transpacificus, assembly GCF_021917145.1. Lineage (NCBI taxonomy): Eukaryota > Metazoa > Chordata > Actinopteri > Osmeriformes > Osmeridae > Hypomesus > Hypomesus transpacificus. The sequence continues at coordinate 9,755,421 of NC_061063.1, forward strand.
TACACGCTAATATCTAATAACTTTTTCAAACTTTTTTTGAAAACTTTTTGCACTGTGAATTTGCACTGTCAGTTCTGTTTTTGAATAAAGGGTTGGAAATTAATTAGAGCTGTCAAACGATTAAAATATTTAATCGCGATTAATCGCATTAATGTTATAGTTAACTCGCGATTAATCTCAATTAATTGCACATTTGTATCTATTTTAAATGTCCCTTGATTTCTTTTTCATCCATTCTTTTTTCAAATTATAATGCTCTTATCGACATGGAAAAGTGGTTTGGATTGCTTCGTGCAAATGTTTTTTTTTTAATTGAAAACAACATTGCAATCGCCTGGTTTTGACGAGCAGGCGGAGAATTCGCATCAGCTGTGTGCTTGGCTGTGTGCCAAAAAAATTATATTTTCGACTCCACGACGTGCTGCGATGATAGCTCATTCCCTCCGGCTCAGTTCACAACGACAGAACACATTGATCACTTTGGTCTTGTCAATGGAACCATTTGGCAACCTTTTAAAAGTAAACTTTCCATTCAGAATCTTATTGGCATCCATTTCGGCGTCTGGCGCTGGCAATCAACTCAAAACATAACGTTAGCCTACTACCAGAGAATGTCTAATATCCGTAAACGGGCTCTGCTACGACTGTTTAGCCGGCTCACAAGCCCAAACAAGTGGGTGTGGTGTGCCTGTTGTTTTGTTTCCGGTCTAGCTAGATCCGGTGTGGTATTGTAGTTTTTCTAACGTCAGTGGTTGTTGCAACAGAATGTGAAAAAAAAACTACAAAGTTTGCTAGGTCAAAAAGAGCGTTAATCGCGCGATAAAAAAATTAACGCCGTTAATTTGGGTTTGCGTTAACGCCGTTAATAACGCGTTAAACTGACAGCACTAAAATTAATGCTTTTTTCTTTTTTTATCCGATTCATTGATTAATCGAAAAAAGAATCGACAGATTAATCGATTACTAAAATAATCGTTAGTTGCAGCCCTATATATATTCCATTGTACAGTAGTGGTTGGAATCATTTAGATACTGTTGTACATTTTCTACATTTGATATTTTCTAGATTTATATTTAAAACTCTTATATGTTTACCGTATGCACCTTCCAGCCATAGTAAATCAGAATCAGAATCAGAAAGGGATTTATTCGCCATGAAAGTTTGCACAGACAAGGAATTCACTTTGGCCGGAAGGTGCATACAATAAACATATAGGAACCTAAAATTATAATATGTGGACTATTGTACTGTAGGGAACATAAACTAGCAGTACTAAGTGGAATTAGAATTAATTCCACTTAGTAAACTTACTTGGCGAATAAAGCTGATTCTGATGTTGCTACATAGCTTAATGCAGCCCTCCCCACTGCCCACCCTTCCTACACCCCTCCCCCCACTGCCCACCCTTCCTACACCCCTCCCCTCTGCCCACCCTTCCTACACCCCTCCCCTCTGCCCACCCTTCCTCCACCCCTCCCCTCTGCCCACCATTCCTACACCCCTCCCCTCTGCCCACCCTTCCTACACCCCTCCCCTCTGCCCACCCTTCCTACACCCCTCCCCTCTGCCCACCCTTCCTACACCCCTGCCCTCTGCCCTCCATTCCTACACCCCTCCCCACCCCTTCCTACACCCCTCCCCTCTGCCCTCCATTCCTACACCCCTCCCCACCCCTTCCTACACCCCTCCCTTCCTACACCCCTCCCCTCTGCCCACCATTCCTACACCCCTCCCCTCTGCCCTCCATTCCTACACCCGCCAGACTAAGACAATCTACTTCACTTAGTGATGAATATGTCTACTCTGTGGCTCTGTTACCACTGCACTCTCTGTTTTGAGTGCTTTTGTGTGTGTGTGTGTGTGTTCATTTATGTGTTTATAAAAATAGAACACAGAAGAGAGCCAAAACTTTGAACTGAAAATGGTGGGGAAAAGAGAGAGAGATAAAGAGAGAAAGAGCAAGAGAGATAGAGAAAGAGGGGGGAAGAGAGAGAGAGGGGAAGAGACAGAGATAGGAAAACAGGGAAAAAGAGAACAAGAGAACATGAGTGAGTCTGATGGTTTAAATATGCACATATAATATTCCATGTCTCACCCATATCACACCATAAACTATTAGGTTTTTATCTAATTAGCAGGAAGTTATTTGACCGGCAGCAGAGCACCTTCAGACGGAGATTGATCCCACCCTGGTGTCACAAGCTGCTCCATCGGCAGTTCTTCCTGCCAGCGGCCACCTGACTCTATACTGCCTCACTGTGATCCACCAGACTCTATACTGCCTCACTGTGATCCACCAGACTCTATACTGCCTCACTGTGATCCACCAGACTCTATACTGCCTCACTGTGATCCACCAGACTCTACACTGCCTCACTGTGATCCACCAGACTCTACACTGCCTCACTGTGATCCACCAGACTCTATACTGCCTCACTGTGATCCACCAGACTCTATACTGCCTCACTGTGATTCACCAGACTCTATACTGCCTCACTGTGATCCACCAGACTCTATACTGCCTCACTGTGATCCACCAGACTCTATACTGCCTCACTGTGATCCACCAGACTCTATACTGCCTCACTGTGATCCACCAGACTCTACACTGCCTCACTGTGATCCACCAGACTCTATACTGCCTCACTGTGATCCACCAGACTCTATACTGCCTCACTGTGATCCACCAGACTCTATACTGCCTCACTGTGATACACCAGACTCTATACTGCCTCACTGTGATCCACCAGACTCTATACTGCCTCACTGTGATCCACCAGACTCTATACTGCCTCACTGTGATCCACCAGACTCTATACTGCCTCACTGTGATCCACCAGACTCTATACTGCCTCACTGTGATCCACCAGACTCTATACTGCCTCACTGTGAGCCACCTGACTCTATACTGCCTCACTGTGATCCACCAGACTCTATACTGCCTCACTGTGATCCACCAGACTCTATACTGCCTCACTGTGATCCACCAGACTCTATACTGCCTCACTGTGATCCACCAGACTCTATACTGCCTCACTGTGATCCACCAGACTCTACACTGCCTCTCACTGTGAGCCACCAGACTCTATACTGCCTCACTGTGATCCACCAGACTCTATACTGCCTCACTGTGATCCACCAGACTCTACACTGCCTCACTGTGAGCCACCAGACTCTATACTGCTTCACTGTGATCCACCAGACTCTATACTGCCTCACTGTGATCTACTAGACTCTACACTGCCTCACTGTGAGCCACCAGACTCTACACTGCCTCACTGTGATCCACCAGACTCTATACTGCCTCACTGTGATCCACCAGACTACCTACTGCCTCACTGTGATCCACCAGACTCTATACTGCCTCACTGTGATCCACCAGACTCTATACTGCCTCACTGTGATCCACCAGACTCTATACTGCCTCACTGTGTGCCTTTAGACACTACACTACTCACCACCACTCCTTATCACACCTCCACACTAATGCACACTACACCTCCCTCATCTCCAGTGTTATGAATACCATGCTTCCTCATTCATACTGAGCTTTCATGTCTGTACTTCCTGTTGTTCAGCTTAGGTAACATTGTACTTCCAGTTGTTTATCTTAGGTAACATCGCACATGTTGTTTAGCTTAGGTAACATTGAGACATGCTCTGCACTTGAATGGAAGGAGCCCTGATTCTTCCCATCCGTGACTGTGATGTTGTAGTGGAGTCAGGTGGCTGAGCGGTTAGGAAATCGGGCTAGTAATCTGAAGGTCGCCAGTTCGATTCCCCGCCGTGCTAAATTACGTTGTGCACTTCACAGGCACTTAACCCTACTTGCCTCAGGGGAATGTCCCTGTACTTACTGTAAGTTGCTCTGGATAAGCACGTCTGCTAAAGTGGCAGTGTTTATACCAGCCTGGTATTTAGACAAGACTGTGAGGTGGCAAAGAAAGACAAAAAGAAAGATTCACAGACGAACAACTGTGTGTGTCAGAGTGTGAAGGCTGTCAATCAACAATCAGTAAAAACAGCTGAGCCCTCAAAACGACATTCATGAACAAAGAGGAGAAGGATGAGAGAGGAGGAGAGAGAAGGAGGTTGTTTAGAGTAATTTTAAAACAGAGATTATGGAGGAGTGTTGGATCAAGGGAGGAGGTTCTAGGGGACCTCTGGAACGTCCTTGGTGTGGGAATAGGGGGTTGGTAGGTGTCTTTTATATCATACTGAAGTGTAATCAGACTGAACAGCTTGTCAGTGAACACTTCTAATCATCCAATTAATCACAATCACTTCTAATAACCACATTAGCTCCACTCTGCTCATGCAAGCACACACACACACACAGACACTCAAGCATGCACACATGCACACACACACGTCTCTCTCCATAACTCTAACTGCTACTGACGAGCCATGACGTTTTGAATTCCTATCCTGGATGCAGCTCTGCCATGACGGCCCCTCTCAGCTCTCAGGGCACCATGAAACAAGAGCCATTTTGGGGTCCTCACATTAGTGATGACCCTGACGCCTTGACACAGCAGCCAGATGTGACCGACTACAAATAAATCGAAAAACACCTGAGTGAATCAAAGCTGGCAAAGCCACAGGACAGAGAAGAAGAGGGGAAGAGACAGAGAGAGGTTTAGGTGTAGGGGGAGAGTGGGAGAGGGAGGGAGGGTGATAAGGGGAGGGGGGAGACACACACGCAGAACAGAAAAACACACACAGACACAAACAGATATACACTCACAGAGACACCTTGACCTTCCGAGCAGTGAACGGGACTGCGCCCGACTACATCAAGTCTCTCCTGCAGCCTTACACCCCCACCCGCCACCTACGGTCTTCTTCAGACAACCGCCTGGTGGTCCCACCTCTCAAGACCGCCCGGTCCCAGCACAAGCTCTTCTCCTGCCTGGCACCCCAGTGGTGGAATCAACTCCCCACCTCCATCAGAGACACGGACTGTCTCTCCACCTTCAAGAGAAGGCTCAAGGCTTGTTCCGGGAGTACAATGGTACTTAGGAATGGTTTGCTGAACCCAACGCTAGTTTCCTCAAGGATTACAATGACTCTTGCTTAGACTGTTGTCCTTGTTGGTTAGTGGTAGCTGATTTAAACTGTTGTATTCTATTTTAGTTAATCCTATTTTTATTGCTTTCCTACAGGTACACCTGCACTTAGAGATTAATGTTGTGTAATTTTAACTTGTTTAACTACATGCTCTTATGGTTTCTTCCCTTTAGCACTATTTTTTGGTTGTTCACAATATGTACTTCTTGTTTTTGACTACCCGCAATGCTGTGGGGCTATCTTGTTGTTATTATTAGTGACCTATGCACTTTGTAAAGTTCTCTCTTGGAAGTCGCTTTGGATATAGCGTCTGCTAAATGAATAAATGTAAATGTATATGTAGACACACACAGGGGCAGGGAGGGTGTGGGGGGAGGGGCAGGGAGGGTGTGTGGGGGTCTGGGGGGCAGGGAGGGTGTGTGGGGAGGGGCAGGGAGGGTGTGTGGGGGTCTGGGGGGCAGGGAGGGTGTGTGTGGGGGTCTGGGGGGCAGGGAGGGTGTGTGGGGGTCTGAGGGGCAGGGAGGGTGTGTGGGGGTCTGAGGGGCAGGGAGGGTGTGTGGGGGGAAGAGGGGGGCAGGGAGGGTGTGTGGGGGGAAGAGGGGGGCAGGGAGGGTGTGTGGGGGTCTGAGGGGCAGGGAGGGTGTGTGTGGGGAGGGGCAGGGAGAGTGTGTGTGGGTCTGGGGGGCAGGGAGGGTGTGTGGGGGTCTGAGGGGCAGGGAGGGTGTGTGTGGGGAGGGGCAGGGAGGGCTGTGGGGGGAAGAGGGGGGCAGGAGGCAGGGAGAGCCCCAGAGAGCCCCCAGCACAGTGCCCCACATCGACAGCCTGCCACCCGCTGTTACCCAGGAGGCCTAGGGGCAGCCTGGGGTATCACGTGACCAGGCCCAGTGCTGGTGCTCCAGTTTCACAAGGACATACGGACTGTTCCATTATTCAACATTGGGGGGGGGGGCTTCCATACATCAGAACCTTCCATTATTCATCATGGTGGGGGGATCCATAGAGCAGAATTTTTCCTAGGGGCTGGGGATGGTAGGGAATCACACTGTGATACTGGGCAGTGTGTTGGGACTGAGACTGGATGCAGTTTTTCAACAAGCCTAAGGTACCTTGCACCCACACAAAGACACATGTTTTAAACCTGTCTAGTCCTAAACCTAATCACCCAGTCTGATCTATAGAGAGGGTTACAGAGAACAGTCACTCGCATACGCTCACACACATTCATCCAAACACACACACACGCAGGCAGACACACGCATGCCATCAAATAGAGCCCTGTGGTTGGTCTAAATTACACTTAATTACTGTTTACCTCCTGCCTTGATCTTGAACAAACTACAGTTGGAATTAACTTCACGGGGGAGAAACATACAAGGAACACACAAGGAATCACATACAAATGCACTAACACATACATACATGTGCACACATACATACAGAAGTAAGCTTTCACTGGAAAAACTATTGAATGTGGAAAGATGTGGAGATCAGCCACAATCTACCTGACTGATTCCTATAGACGCACACACACACACACACACACCACACACACACACACACACACACACACACACACACACACACACACACACACAGGTGAGTAGTAAATCTAACACTCTCCCCTCCTACACCTACACACAGCTAAGGAGTATCTCCACGCTGACACACATACACATCTTTGTGTCTACACAGTTCACTTAATGTAATGTCCTCACTCTAACTCTAACCCTTACAAGAGATGATGGATGAATGAGTAATGTGGCTCATGGATGGATGGATGAATGAGTAATGTGGCTCATGAATGGATGGATGAATGAGTAATGTGGCTCATGAATGGATGGATGAATGAGTAATGTGGCTCATGAATGGATGGATGAATGAGTAATGTGGCTCATGAATGGATGGATGAATGAGTAATGTGGCTCATGAATGGATGGATGAATGAGTAATGTGGCTCATGAATGGATGGATGAATGAGTAACGTGGCTCATGAATGGATGGATGAATGAGTAATGTGGCTCATGAATGGATGGGTGGATGAGTAATGTGGCTCATGAATGGATGGATGGATGAGTAATGTGGCTCATGAATGGATGGATAAATAGTGTGGCTTGTAATGGATGGATGGAGGAATGGACAGATAAATTAAGTATTTAACTGAGAAGATGGATGGGGAAAAGTGGTTTCACTCCGTTAGAAACAAAGAGAGAGAGAATGAGGAGTGAAGGACCAGAAGGAGAGAATGAGGGAATGGTGAGGGAAGGAGAGAGAAGTAGGAGAGAGGGGAGGGGAGAAGAAAGGGAGAAAGGGAAGGAGAGAGAAGTAGGAGAGAGGGGAGGGGAGAAGAAAGGGAGAAAGGGAAGGAGAGAAGAAAGGGAGAGAGGGATGAGAAGTGGATTGGAACCAGGAATAGCAGTGTGACCTTAGTGTACATTACATTGATGGTATCTGCAAAACAGACCTTTACCTGTATGTAGGCATGGGCCGGTATCAGATTTTGATGGTATGATAACCTTGAGAAAAAATACCATGGTTTCACAGTATCACAGTATTGCGATTACAGCTCTAAAATATTTGTTGACATACAACATATTTTATTTTTAAGCAACATATTAAATAGTTTGAACAGCAGTAAACATGTCAAGTTAAATAGTTCAATTCTTAGTTTTTCATTAATTAATTCATGTAATTTGATATTCCATTTACATTTGTTTGTTTATGTTTTCTATATTTTATATAATTGTATTTCCGCTGACTGTTAATATTTGGATTTCAGTTTATGTAAGCTTATTGGTTGAGAAGTTGACCCTTGACCTGATGTCGGGATATATATTGGGATGAAGGGAAACAGAAGGAGGAAGAAGATGGTGGAGATCAGATCTGAGTTTGTGTGTGTCAAGTTTTGACTAGTGTTGCAGTCCTTGTTAAACTTAAACTTTAGGGTATTAAAGTTAAAGATCCCATGATATGCTGTTTTTGGATGCTTTTATATTGGCCTTAATGGTCCCGTAATACTGTATCTGAAGTGTCTTCCCCCGAAATTCAGCCTTGGAGCAGAAATACAGCCACTACGAGCAGTCCCACAAAAAGCTTTCCTCAGGAGGTGCCGTTTCTATGTCTGTAGCTTTAAATGCTAATGAGGAGGGAAGGGCCTTAGACTTATATATTAATTGACACAGCTACTTCTGTCTTCCAAGATGGCGTCCCCATTCATATCTATGAAAAGTACTCAGTGGTGCAGTGAGGCAAGCGAGAGCGCAAAACCGGACCGCGCCATCTTTGACGTTCTGGCTTGTCCGGTCTTGCGCAGAACAGTGGCTCGCCTTTTTCCGAGCTCCGAGACTCGTGCACGCTTGCAACTAGCTGTACAAGTCATACTTTGGGACATCTTGTCGCGAGCGTGTGAGCTAAGGGACTGCATTGGAGTTAATGGTGTACAAGTCCGATCAAGTTGCATATAGCCTACATCATGTGAACTTTACAAAAATCAATGCTATTAGTACTGTATAGTATTCCGTTCATTTGGTTTTTAGAAATAGAGGCCTATTCTAGGTGGAACAAACGTTCCACATATGACTCAGACTCGCCAAATATACATTGTTCTTTTTGCTTTGTGTTTTTAGTATGACTGCTTAAGTAGCTTAAAAATCTAGTAGTATGAGCCAGGTTCAAGAATCGAACAAAAATTATTGGGGGTGATCGTTTTAGATATGTTGACTGGAGTTAATAGAATAAAAACGACCGGACGAGTCAGGTAGCAAATCGGAAATACAATACCACCTACATCCACCGGGGCCGTTGCCTCAAGCCAAGGGGCGAGAGGTGGGGGTCTGGGAAAGGCAGATATCGCGCGCACCAGAACACAAACAGCAGAATGGTTATCCACATAACAATGAAGGGTACAACACTTGCGTTACAGCGTGTGTATTCACACACATACTTGATGCTATCTACCTTTACATTAGCAACAGTAACTGGGCTGTTAGCTGTTATCTGCAGAGCTAATGTTACAGCCACATTCTAAGGGTAACAAGCTAGGTAACCATAGGCTATACAGTAAAACAACATACAGAACTTTGGGAAGTTGTGTCGGCGCCTTTCCAGAGAAAATACAATTAAGACACTGATTCTTCATAGGCTCAGATGAAGGAACTAAAACAAGATTTAGGTTTTCATTTGTACATCCAAACACTGAACAACTGTTCTTGTACTTCGTTCGTTTGCAAGCCATAATGTCTCTCAAGTAAAAATCGATATCGCACTTGCACGGTCGTAGTAGCTCAGTTTCTCATGGGCGTGCCAAATTCTCTGGGTGGGCAAAGCAGAGAAAGGGGAGGTAACCTTAAGGCCGAATCCCAATACTCCCCCTTACCCCTTCCCCTTACCCCTTCCCCTTAACTTACCCCTTCCCCTTGGCCCTCGAAAGTAAGGGGTAAGGGCTACATAGCCCTAGGAAATGGGACGCCTCTTGGTTACAGGTACGTCATCTAGCACGTATCGATATCTCCAAAGCAAGTAGCGTTATGCGCTGATATTAAACAAAATTCGCTGCTAATGGAGTTTACTTAGAACTGTAGACATGCTAGTCAAAGAAATGCGGGACTGTTGTGCAATTCAGAACTGTAACATTAGCGTACCAAACTAGCGATTTTTAGAAACGTTTCAATTATGAAAATGGTTGCAAATATATATGTTCATGACTGTATATAACACAAAACAAGACTGTCATAATTTTTTTTTCAATTAATTAAGCCGATAATATAACATTTATCGGACTCGCTGGATGATTTGGTCGCCATTGTTGCCGGTCGCGCAGTTTTCACATAGCCCTAGGTTTCAAGTAAGCTCCCGATCTTACTTGGTTATAAGGGGTGTATACCCCTTAGTCTTAGCCCTTCCCCTAGCTCCAAAAGAGTATTGGGACACCACTAGCTCTCACGGGAACGCGCAAAACTAAGGGGAGGGGCAAGGGGAAGGGGTAAGGGGGAGTATTGGGATTCGGCCTAACTCTTATGACGTCATAAAAGTACAATTTTCAAAACCGAGCGTTTCAGCTTTCATTATCTCAAGGCAGAGAAGAATACCCAGGGCTTGGTTTACAACTATCATCATTTCTAGCCAATGGGGGACCAAGGGCCGACTAGGATAGGCAACTCTGTTGTGGGTTACAATTCATAAAGGGACTGTGTCAAACTGGAAAAGGACATAATTTGACGGATAGCCAAATTCAGGAAACTTTCCATTCTTCTGGACAATCAAAGACCTCGACGAACTCTCTTCTGATTCTCCTGAATGTTGTCGATCTGCTCAATAGACTTCCCTACCATCATCCCTACCATCGTCATGCCATGCCAGACTGTGTTTTTTATTTTTTATTAGTAAAATGATAATAACAGGCCATTGATATTGTCCATTCATTCAGTTATAACCTTTTATATATCAAATGTAAATATGTATGTTTGTTACATTGGATGCAGATGCATAATGTTTTTGGGAAATAGTAGACTGGGACCCTTTAAAAGAATGGCTTACAAATTCATATATTTAGCAGATATTAGTATAAAAGAACTCAAGGCACCCTAATTTATGCCCAAAGTCGAGGCATGAGGGGGGCTACAACAATACAACAATCATTTTTGTAAGATGGTGGAAGACTTAAATAAACGTATATACGTGAAACCAGCTAAATGTACAACCTAATTTTTGTACAGCCTTGCTACTAAATGTAGTAGCAAGGCTCTCAAGTTTTATCAAAAGTTTGGCGTAAGATTACCATACCATGTTTCTTATTGTCTGGTTTTTAACTGTATAACTCGAGACAACTATCAACTCCGCAGAAATCTGCACTTCTCAGCGTGAGAAATGGTTGAAATGTGAGTCTCACAGCAAATGCGTGAGATTTGAGAGACCTGTAGTGGGCTAATCTGCTCTTCCCCCAGTCAGCTCCACAGTCAGCACCACAGTCAGCACCACAGTCAGATCCACAGTCAGATCCACAGTCAGCACCGCAGTCAGCACCGCAGTCAGCACCACAGTCAGCACAACAGTCAGCTCCACAGACAGCTCCACAGCTCCACAGTCAGCTCCACAGTCAGCACCACAGTCAGCTCCACAGTCAGATCCACTGTCAGATCCGCAGTCAGCACCGCAGTCAGCTCCACAGTCAGCTCCACAGTCAGCACCACAGTCAGCTCCACAGTCAGCACCACAGTCAGCTCCACAGTCAGCTCCACAGTCAGCACCACAGTCAGCTCTGCAGTCAGCACAACTGTCAGCTCCTTAGCTCCACAGTCAGCTCCACAGTCAGCTCCACAGTCAGCACCACAGTCAGCTCCACAGTTAGCTCCACAGTCAGCTCCACAGTCAGCACCACAGTCAGCTCCACAGTCAGCACCACAGTCAGCACCGCAGTCAGCACCACAGTCAGCTCCGCAGTCGGCACAACTGTCAGCTCCTCAGCTCCACAGTCAGCTCCACAGTCAGCTCCACAACTCCAGTCAGCTCCACAGTCAGCACGACAGTCAGCTCCACAGCTCCACAGTCAGCACCACAGTCAGCTCCTCTTCCAGCAGCTCCTCAGATTTTATCCATATCAAACATGATTAAAGAAACAGAATACATATTGTGCGAGGCTGCAGGTGACAAGAATATCGATGTCTGTGTGTCTGTGTGCGTGTATGAGTGTAGTGGCATCATGGATGGACGTGTGATAGAGGGGCATTATGTTCTCTCCGGGGGTGGCTACGACGCCACAAGATGGCTGCTGGGAACACTACATCTCCCAGAATGCACTCCTCAGAAGGTTGCAGATGCCTCAGCCCTCTGATTAACAAGGGAGCTCAGGTGTGGTAAGGAGAAGGAAGAAAGGAGTGGGCACAAACACCAGGCAGGCAGCCTGGTACATGGAACAAAGTTTGTTCGGCTTTAGAGGAACTTTAATTTTACACCTACGGTAACAGGATTCCGGTTAGGAGCAAGTTTATGATGCCTATGTTTTTGCCTTTAAAAAAACTCTTATGTTGGCTTCCGGAAAGATTTTAGTTAATAACGGGTTAACGCAATCTCACTTTAACGCGACAAAAAATTGTGCCGTTAACGCAAGTTTGTTTTTGACCCTGGGAATCACCTGTTGTCACATGACTTCGACTGCCGACGGTAGCTGAATGATGGGGAGAGGACTTTTAGATGGGAAGTTCCATTTCAAAAAGTTGCGAGACAGCTCGGTTGGCAAAACTAACGCTGTGTGTTCTGATTGTCAGGCTGAGTTTAGTTATCACCGAAGTACTTCTAGCCTAAACTATCACATCCAAGCAAAGCACACAGCTAGCAGCAGCGTTAGCAGCGTTAGCTGTGGCAGCAGCGTTCGCTCCGGTAATATATGGCAGACAACACTCGCAAAACAAGCGAGCAGCTGATTGGGTTCAACAAAATAGAAACGGTATTGTTCAATATTAAGGTCAATCTGTGGTTGCTTAAGCATCTGAAGTATGTTTGAGTGAGATTTCAATATTATGGAGTAGGGTATCGTAGTAGGCTATGAGACAACATGTCTTAAATGTAGTTTATATTCCAGAACTAGTCTAATTTTGTGGATGTTTATTATACTGCAGTATAGTTTGTGCGTGAATAAAACTCCCTCACAATTTAAATTGTGTACCATCTGAACTTGTTATATGGACATTATTATCCAGTTAGGCCTATTTGAAGTTAAGTACACCATTTTAATTTTATTTCAACAAAAAAAAAAACATTTATTGGGGTAAAATGTTCACAGATTAAATAGATTGAATAATTTTGCCTGCTCTGTCCTGTGGTGATGCACTGCCCAACAACCCGCTTAGTGGTCAAGCCTCTCATGATACCACAGTGTGTGTGTGTGTGTGTGTGTGTGTGTGTGTGTGTGTGTGTGTGTGTGTGTGTGTGAGAGTGTGTGTGCCATTAGTTCTACTCACCACAGACTCATGAGGAAACGGTGCTCCATGTCTTCGGGATGAAAGGTCTGCAAACACACACAGCGGCTGAGTCATTGCATTCAGAAACTTCTACCACACTCCACCAGGAAGCAGAGAGGGAGGACAAAAGAAGGGAGTCAAATGACATAAAATGAACATGCTTTCCATCTTCCTTTGTCCTTCCTGTCCCCCCCCTAAAGTCTCCTCCTACTTGTAAATCGCTCCACAGACTGCCTGGAGGTGGAATATCCCAAAAGAAATCGTAGTGGCTGAATCGGTTGGTCCCCAAATAAAAAGCTCACTGACAGAAAATGTCTTTCTTTTTTTAGAGAGCATGGAATGGTAATAGTTAGGCTACAGTGTGTATGTGTGTGTCTGTGTGCATGTCAGCATCTGTGTGTATGTGTGTGTATATATGTGTGTGTATAATGATAAGGCCTGAGGAGAGAGCAGTAAGACAGGCAGGTCCTACTATGCATGCTCACACTGAATACCTCTCCCTGAGCCGAAGCACAAAGTCTATTAGATGAGGGCTACAAGCTAAAAGCTAATTCCTAATGGCTACAAGTTAAAGGCTACAAGCTAAAAGTTACAAGCTAATGGCTTCAAGCTAAAAGCTACAAGCTAAAGGCTAAATCCTAACCCTAAGACTAGTGATAAACATTAGCTGGGTGCAAAAAGTCTCCAACGGGCGGGGAAGTCTGTTAAACATGAACTATGTGTGTGTGTGTTCCGGTGGGGGGGGGGGGGGGGTACATATACAGTGTGTATGTGTGTATGTGTTTTTTTGTCTGTGTTTGTGCAAGCTCTCAGCAGCATACATATTTCATTTGCATAGGGTGTATTACAGTGACATCACATAGGGTGTATTACAGTGACATCACATAGGGTGTATTACAGTGACATCACATAGGGTGTATTACAGTGACATCACATAGGGTGTATTACAGTGACATCACATAGGGTGTATTACAGTGACATCACATAGGGTGTATTACAGTGACATCACATAGGGTGTATTACAGTGACATCACATAGGGTGTATTACAGTGACATCACATAGGGTGTATTACAGTGACATCACATAGGGTGTATTACAGTGACATCACATAGGGTGTATTACAGTGACATCACATAGGGTGTATTACAGTGACATCACATAGGGTGTATTACAGTGACATCACATAGGGTGTATTACAGTGACATCACATAGGGTGTATTACAGTGACATCACATAGGGTGTATTACAGTGACATCACATAGGGTGTATTACAGTGACATCACATAGGGTGTATTACAGTGACATCACATAGGGTGTATTACAGTGACATCACATAGGGTGTATTACAGTGACATCACATAGGGTGTATTACAGTGACATCACATAGGGTGTATTACAGTGACATCACATAGGGTGTATTACAGTGACATCACATAGGGTGTATTACAGTGACATCACATAGGGTGTATTACAGTGACATCACATAGGGTGTATTACAGTGACATCACATAGGGTGTATTACAGTGACATCACATAGGGTGTATTACAGTGACATCACATAGGGTGTATTACAGTGACATCACATAGGGTGTATTACAGTGACATCACATAGGGTGTATTACAGTGACATCACATAGGGTGTATTACAGTGACATCACATAGGGTGTATTACAGTGACATCACATAGGGTGTATTACAGTGACATCACATAGGGTGTATTACAGTGACATCACATAGGGTGTATTACAGTGACATCACATAGGGTGTATTACAGTGACATCACATAGGGTGTATTACAGTGACATCACATAGGGTGTATTACAGTGACATCACATAGGGTGTATTACAGTGACATCACATAGGGTGTATTACAGTGACATCACATAGGGTGTATTACAGTGACATCACATAGGGTGTATTACAGTGACATCACATAGGGTGTATTACAGTGACATCACATAGGGTGTATTACAGTGACATCACATAGGGTGTATTACAGTGACATCACATAGGGTGTATTACAGTGACATCACATAGGGTGACAAGACATCCTCTTTTACCCGGACATGTCCTCTTTTTGAGACCTAAAAAATGCGTACAGCAGGGATTCCAAAATCGTTTGTGTTTTTCTGGGTCTTTCACAAACTATTTATTACGCCCTTACAGGTTTTGCAAAGGGTATCTCCCTTACATTCCACCTTCTTGCGCGGGCTCTGACCAGTGTTGCCAACTCCTTAGTAAGGTAAGCAGCTATTGGCAGTCCTAAAAGTCGCTAAAAGTCGCTAAATGACGTCATAGCCTAATTTGCATAGTTTTCACAGATATGTAACAGAGAGGCACACACACATTTGAGGAAGTGAGTAAGAAACTAAGGCTGTGTGAGGTAAAATGTTGCCAGATGCATGATAATGATCCTCCAAATACGATCATTTTGAGCCGTTGGTACGATACTTCGCCATTTCCAATCTGGCACTGGTCTAATACAAACACACATTCAATCCTAACCAATGCTCTTAAAACTCAAAACCTTTTCTTTGCTGGAACACTTGCAATGGATGACTTGAACTGAAATTTCAAGTTATTTGTGCAAAGTAGGCCCCGGACTCAAATATATTGAATATTACTTTACCCAGAATCCTTTAGAGTCTGGCACAGTTTGACCAATAGGATGTCCTGGACAGAGAGGTTTCTGTAATGTCGCATTGCAGGAACTCAAGATATCTCATCATCATGTTCCCTCCCTCTCCCTTTTTCCTTTCTCTCTTCCCCCCTCTCTCTCTCTCTCTCTCTCTCTCTCTCTCTCTCTCTCTCTCTCCCTCTTTCTCCCTCTCTCCCCCGTCTCTCCCCTCTCTTTACCAAGGGGCTGCAGGGGTGTTCATTAGGCCCAGTGGTTCCAAATCAAATCAAATGTATTTGTATAGCCCTTTTTACACGCAAGCATGTCAAAGAGGCCTTCACATGCGCCCATAGAACTGCCCCTCAACCAACCGAAACCCTCAAGGAAGACAAGGAAAAACTCCCAGAAAAACTCCCAACGGGAGAAAAAATGGAAGAAACCTTGGGAGGAGCAATTCAGAAAGGGATCCCCTCCTCCAGAGACGGTTGGTAGGAGAGAGGAGCAGAACACAAGCTAAACATAGTCATACGGTGTAAATGGGTTTTGAAACACCAAAATCCATTGTTGGGCTTTATAGGTTACTAGGTACTACCCACCCAGGAAGCCAAACACAGTGCATAGCTTGAACACAGCCCAGAGCCTGACCACAACCCTGCATAGAGAGCCAAAGAAACGCACAGCCCATGAATTGACATTGGCCAGGTTTCCCAGATTCGTTAAGAAGCTCTTAACACTAAGAGCTTCTTAAGAGCGTTCTACAGCGCTCTTCGAACGTTCTTAAGAAGATCTTAGCGTTAAGAGCTTCTTAACGAATCTGGGAAACCCGGTCATTGTTACATTTAATGAATTTATTAGGTGCTTTTATTCAAAGCAACACATGAATAGATAAGATCAAGGAGCAGAAGTGCATACTTCTACAGTATGTTGGTGGTCTACTAAAATGAATATATGTTATGTACTAGCTATTTACTAGCTGCATTGCATCTACAGCCGACAAACCCACAAAACACAAAAACCCTCAGACACAGACACACACACATTCACACGCAGACACACACACACACACAGAGAGAGACACACAGAGACAGAGACACACACACAGATACACAAAGAGACAGACACACAGAGATACACACACAGAGACACATACACACTTTGAGACAGACACACACAGAGAGACACACATGGACTGGACACAGTTGGAGGAGGGGAGGGTAGATCAGGCAGAGAAATAGAGACAGAAAAGTGAGAGAATAGGAGGTGAAAAGACAAAAATGTAAACAAACCTCGTGGGAAATAAGGGCAACTGTCTCAATTTCAGGTTCATGAAGCTTTGGCTGAGTGTGTGTGTGACATCAGTATAAGCATTGTTGGAACACACACACTTCCTCTGTGGTCTTTCCATCAGGGCAAAGCACTTCCAGTCCATTCTCTTGTGACAGGAGGCAATATTTCATCCCTCCAGTCCACATCCTCACCTCTTCTCCCTATCTCTCTCGGTCTCCTGCCCATTTTAATCTCTTTCTCTAGCACACCTTCGCTCTCCCACAATGGTTTAACTCTCTCTCTCTCTCTCTCTCTCTCTCTCTCTCTCTCCCTCTCTCTCTCTCTACGTCTCTCTCTACCTCTCTCTCTACCTCTCTCCCTGTACTCTCTCTCTCTCTCTTCCTTTTTCTTTCCCATTACCTTTATGTCTTGCTGCTTTCCTCCCCCTCACTCCTGTTTTCCAACTCATTACTCTTCACATTTTAAGAAATAACAATGAAGCAAAACAAAACAGCAACACTTGAAAACAAAACCAGTCCAGTCTCAGATGAGCAAGAAGTTATGATAAATTAAATTCCTTTCAGACGATGAACACAGCCCTGCCCTCAGCGCTTTAAACACGCAAATAGCTGTTAGTAGCATACTCCTGCTTTCTCCATATCGTTTAGAGAGAGAGACACAGAGAGATGGAGAGATAAAGAGACAGAGAGATAGCGAGAGAAAGATGGTGGGAGAGAGAGAGAGAGATGGCAAGAGATAGAGAAATAGAGATAGTGGTAGAAAGAGAGAGATGAAAGACCAGGGTCCTGAATATAATAAGGTCCACAAACCCCGAGCCTGATGTAAACATCACTAAAGCATCTGGAAACATAAGTTACACTGACTGACCAGTCAGGTGAGGGAATAACACAAATACGTTAGGTGTGTATGCGTGAGTGTGTGTGCGCGATGTGTAGTGTGTCTGAACGTGTGCATGTGTGTGCTCAAGGGGTAGTGTGTGTGTGCTCAAGGGGTAGTGTGTGTGTGCTCAAGGGGTAGTGTGTGTGTGCTCAAGGGGTAGTGTGTGTGTGCTCAAGGGGTAGTGTGTGTGTGCTCAAGGGGTAGTGTGTGTGTGCTCAAGGGGTAGTGTGTGTGTGTGTTGTGGCAACCAGGGAGCTCACTCAGGCTTTGACGTCATATGACCGAAGAAAGAAAGATAGCACAACCAGGGCCAGTGTAACCAGGTGGGACTTCCTGCTGGAGGGGAAGGTCTGCTGGCAGCCCCCGGGGGATGCTGGGGGCTCTGGTCCAGTCTAAAGAGGAAACCAGGTGAATCACCTGTCGGCTGGAGCTCCGGCTGTGGTTGCTCTCTCCCCTGCCTCCCTGTACTGGTCAGCTGACATGCTGCGGCTCCCCTGGTAGGCTGACAAGCTGCAGCTGTGGTCCTCGTAAGCAGCTTGGGTGCAGGATCCTGTGGTACTCCCCATGGATCACATGACCCTGTGGTACTCCCCTGGATCACATGACCCTGTGGTACTCCCCCTGGATCACATGACCCTGTGGTACTCCCCCTGGATCACATGACCCTGTGGTACTCCCCCTGGATCACATGACCCTGTGGTATTCCTCCTGGATCACATGACCCTGTGGTACTCCCCTTGGATCACATGACCCTGAGCTCCAGGGTTGCCACAGTGTGTGTGCGCGAGCTGCCTTGTGCATTCTGTGTGTATGCAAGGTGTAGTGTGTGTTTATAAGTGTGTGTGCACAAAGTGTTGTGTGAGTGTGTGTGAGGTGTAGTGTGAGTGTGTGTGAGGTGTAGTGTGGTTCTGTGTGTGTGTGACGTGTAGTGTACAGTGGTTCTGGGTGTGTGAGGTGTAGTGTGGTTCTGGGTGTGTTTGTGTGAGGTGTAGTGTGGTTCTGTGTGTGTGTGTTTGTGTGAGGTTGTAGTTTGGTTCTGTGTGTGTTCTCCAGAAGGTCTTGTGGTAGTTCCATTGGTGTACAGACCACAGTGTTTACTCTATACTGCCTCACTGTAAGGCACCAGACTCTATACTGCCTTACTGTGAGCCACCAGACTCTATACTGCCTCACTGTGATCCACCAGACTCTATACTGCCTCACTGTGATCAACCAGACTCTACACTGCCTCACTGTGAGCCACCTGACCAGTTTATTAGTGTTCAGGCTACAGTCTTGGTAATGTGACACTGAACTCAAACTTTAATCTTTCCATCTTTCCTGTTCACACATGATTGTGACAGCAGACTGTGTGCACGTGTGTAGGTGTCTGTGTGTGTATGTATGTCTGTGTATTGACATTACAGGAACAAGTTATTAAAGCTACTATCCCTTCCTCCTACAACCTCTCCTGAATATTTAGTGATGAAGGAATATAATTTCAAAGTCTATTCAATCAAAATAGGTCCCTCCAGGAGCTGGTCCAATCAGAGCCTGGTGTTGTGTACCGTGGGTCATAGTGAGGTCATCAGGCGATGTCACCATGATGTGCTGTTGGCTCTTCCTTTCTCTCCTAATGAACAACACTACTCTTGGACACATAACTGTGTGGGTGTGTGTGTGTTTACTTGTTTGTGTTTGTTGTGTGTTTGTGTGTGAGAGGGAAGTCTTTCTTGAATAATGAGTGTGTGTGTGTGTTGACAAGAGCTAATTTAGTTTAAAATGCAATGTTCAAAGCAGCAGGCAGTACTTTGCAGTCTGACGGTGATGGGGTGTGTGTTTATGTGTGTGGGTACGTGTGTGTACATGTGTTCGTATGTGTGTTTGCGTGTGTGAATGATGATAAAAAGAGAACTGAGACATGATCAAAAGTACCAGGACACAATCCTGCACCATCAAACAAGCCCATCATAATGGTGACTGGTGTGGTAGAGAGGGGACAAAAGAGCGGGTCACAGAAGGGAGAGAGAGAAGAGAGATGTAGTGAAAGAGAGGGAGAGAGAGAAGAGAGATGTAGTGAAAGAGAGGGAGAGAGAGGAGAGATGTAGTGAAAGAGAGGGAGAGAGAGAAGAGAGATGTAGTGAAAGAGAGGGAGAGAGAGAAGAGAGATGTAGTGAAAGAGAGGGAGAGAGAGAAGAGAGATGTAGTGAAAGAGAGGGAGAGAGAGAAGAGAGATGTAGTGAAAGAGAGGGAGAGAGAGAGAAGAGAGATGTAGTGAAAGAGAGGGAGAAAGAGAAGAGAGATGTAGTGAAAGAGAGGGAGAGAGAGAAGAGAGATGTAGTGAAAGAGAGGGAGAGAGAGAAGAGAGATGTAGTGAAAGAGAGGGAGAGAGAGAAGAGAGATGTAGTGAAAGAGAGGGAGAGAGAGAAGAGAGATGTAATGAAAGAGGGAGCTAACATGACATGAATCAGTTTATGTTACAAGAGCAAGTAGCACTTGTAACTTATCAGCTTGGGATAAACGTCACTCTTTCTCTCTTTACCTCTCTTCCTCTCATTATCACTCTCTCCCTCTTTCTCTCTTTACATCTCTTCCTCTCATCCTTACTCTCTCCCTCTTTTTCTCTTTACCTCACTCTTCCTGTCATCCTCTCTCTCTCCCCTTTGTCCTTGTCTATCTAAATCTTTCCTTCTCCCTACCTCTTTCCCTCCTTCTCTCTAGCTCTCTCCCTCTCTATCTCTCTCTCCCTCTCAATTCAATTCAATGGGCTTTACTGGCATATGAAAGAAAAAAATGTTTATATTGCGCAAAGCAATGATGGAATTACAGAAATATTTCACAGCTTTATACATACTTATATTCACTCACACACATAATATTTAAACGTATCTACCTCTCTCCCTCTATCTACCTTTATCAACTTCATCCTCTCTCTCCCTCTCCCTCTCTCTCTACCTCTCTCCCCCTCTCCCTCTCTACCCTCTCCTTCTCTCCCTGTACCCTGTACTTCTCTCCCTCCTCTCTTCCTGTACCCTCTCCCTCTCTACCTCTCTCCCCCTCTCCCTCTCTACCCTCTCCTTCTCTCCCTGTACCCTGTACTTCTCTCCCTCCTCTCTTCCTGTACCCTCTCCCTCTCTACCTCTCCCTCTCTCCTTCTCTCCCTGTACCCTCTCCCTCTCTACCTCTCTCCTTCTCTCCCTGTACCCTCTCCCTTTACCCTTTCCCTCTCTACCCTCTCCCTCTCTCCCTGTACCCTCTACCTCTCTCCCTCTCTACCCTCTCCCTCTCTCCCTGTACCCTCTCCACCTTTCTCCCTCTCTACCTCTCTCCTTCTCTCCCTGTACCCTCTCCCTCTTTCCCTCCTCTCTCCCTGTACCCTCTCCCTCTCCACCTCTCTCCTTCTCTCCCTGTACCCTCTCCCTCTCTCCCTCCTCTCTCCCTGTACCCTCTCTACCCCTCTCCTTCTCTCCCTGTACTCTCTCCCTCTCTCCCTCCTCTCTACCTCTCTCCTTCTCTCCCTGTACCCTCTCCCTCTCTCCCTGTACCCTCTCCCTCTCTACCTCTCCCTAGCTGTAGCTCTCCCTCTCTTTTTCTCTCTCTGTATGCAGTTCCATCTTCTCTCTGCCTCTCTCTCTAGATATGAGGCAGGCACATCATTATGTTGGAATCACAGGCGTTACCATGGCCAAACATTTGCATATTTTGATTTGCATACATTTGTGTGTTTAATTGCAGATTAACTGTCTTCAGTATGGTTTGCTTGATTTGTTATTCAAATTATTTGTGCTAAACAGACTTTCCAAGGGTACCTGAATCTGACAACTTCTAGTGGTCTAGTGGTCTACTGGTTCCTGGTCTACTGGTTACTGGTCTCCTGGTCTCCTGGTCTACAGCTCCTGGTCTTTCAGAGTGCATAGTTCCCAATGTGATATACTCAGGTGTCCCTGTGTTTAAAAGGTTCAAAGGACTGTATTTACCTAACGCTACTCAAAGTGCTTTACATTTTTACATCTCACATCGACAGAATATTACAGTTTTTCACACTAATCACACACACGCACGCATGTCCACACTAGCACGCACACACACTAACACACATGCTCACACACGCAGATGGGGGTGGAGCTGCCATGCAGGGTGACCCTGCAGAGACAGAGCCAGGCTGGACTATCCCCACACTCCATGCAGGGGGACCCTGCAGAGACAGAGCCAGGCTGGACTATCCCCACACTCCATGCAGGGGGATCCTGCAGAGACAGAGCCAGGCTGGACTATCCTGACACTCCATTCATGTTTTGGCTTTTAGGTATTTTGTCATTTGTATTTTGTAAATTTCTCTTGTGTTTGTGTATCATGTTTCATATTAGTGAAGTGGTTTCATTTATCCCCTCCTTGAGTCACCACCTTACCGCGGTGGAGGGGTTTGCGTGTCCTAGTGATCCTGGAAGCTATGTTGTCGGGGGCTTCATGCCCCTGGTAGGGTCACCCAAGGCAAACAGGTTCCAGGTGAAAGACCAGACAAAGCGTGGCTCAAAAAACCAACCATGAAGAAATACAACAATGGTTCTCAGTTGCCCCTGCCCGGAAGCGGGTCACCGGGGCCCCCCCCTGGAGCCAGGCCCGGGGGTGGGGCTCGATGGCGAGCGCCTGGTGGCCGGGCCTTTTCCCATGGGGCCCGGTCGGGCACAGCCCGAAGAGACAACGTGGGACCCTCTTCCAGTGGGCTCACCATCCGCAGGAGGGGTCATGGGGGTCGGGTGCAGTGTGAGACGGGCGGCGGCCGAAGGCGGGGGCCTTGGCGGTCCGATCCTCGGCTGCAAAAGCTAGCTTTAGGGACGTGGAACGTCACCTCGCTGGCGGGAAAGGAGCCTGAGCTGGTGCGCGAGGTAGAGAGTTTCCGGCTAGATATAGTCGGCCTCGCCTCGACGCACAGCGTAGGCTCCGGAACCAGTCTCCTTGAGAGGGGCTGGACTCTCTTCCACTCTGGAGTTGCCCTTGGTGAGAGGCGTCGAGCTGGGGTGGGAATACTGGTTTCCCCTCGGTTCGGCGCCTGTACATTGGGGTTCACCCCGGTGGACGAGAGGGTAGCCTCCCTCCGCCTTCGGGTGGGGGGACGGGTCCTCACTGTCGTTTGTGCTTATGCACCAAACGGCAGCTCAGAGTACCCACCCTTTTTGGAGTCTCTGGGGGGGGTGCTGGAAAGCGCTCCTCCTGGGGATTCCCTCGTCCTCCTGGGGGACTTCAATGCTCATGTGGGCAATGACAGTGAGACCTGGAGGGGCGTGATTGGGAGGAACGGCCCCCCCGATCTGAACCCGAGTGGTGTTTTGTTGTTGGACTTCTGTGCTAGACACGGTTTGTCCATAACGAACACCATGTTCAAGCATAAGGGTGTCCATATGTGCACCTGGCACCAGGACACCCGAGGTCTCAGTTCGATGATCGACTTTGTAGTCGTGTCATCGGACTTGGGGCCGCATGTCTTGGACACTCGGGTGAGGAGAGGGGCGGAGCTGTCAACTGATCACCACCTGGTGGTGAGTTGGCTTCGATGGTGGGGGAGGACGCCGGTCAGGCCTGGCAGGCCCAAACGTAATGTGAGGGTCTGCTGGGAACGTCTGGCGGAACCCTCTGTCAGAAGGAGCTCCTCCGGGAGAGCTTCGATCATGTCTCGGGGGGGGCCGGGGACATTGAGTCCGAATGGGCCATGTTCCGGGCCTCCATTGTTGAAGCGGCTGACCGGAGCTGCGGCCGCAGGGCGGTCGGTGCATGTCGCGGCGGTAACCCTCGGACCCGGTGGTGGACTCCGGAGGTGAGGGATGCCGTCAAGCTGAAGAAGGAGGCCTATCGGACTTTATTGGCTGGTAGGACTCCAGAGGCAGCTGATGTGTACCGGCAGGCCAAGCGGAACGCGGCTTCCGCGAGAGAATGACTTCCGAACGGCTTCAAAAAGGTTCTGGACCACCATCCGGCGGCTCAGGAGGGGGAAGCAGTGCTCTGTCAACACTGTATACGGTGGGGATGGTGCGCTGCTGACCTCGACGGGGGACGTCCTGGATCGGTGGAAGGAATACTTCGAAGACCTCCTTAATTCCACCAACACGCTTTCCGACGTGGAGGCAGAGTCTGGGGACATCGGGGGGGGCCCTTCTATCTCTGGGGCTGAGGTCGCCGAGGTGGTTGAAAAGCTCCGCGGTGGCAGGGCCCCTGGGGTGGATGAGGTCCGCCCGGAGTTCCTTAAGGCTCTGGATGTTGTAGGGCTGTCTTGGTTGACACGACTCTGCAACATCGCGTGGACATCGGGGACAGTGCCTCTGGACTGGCAGACCGGGGTGGTGGTTCCCCTCTTTAAAAAGGGGGACCGGAGGGTGTGCTCCAACTTTAGGGGGATCACACTCCTCAGCCTCCCTGGGAAAGTCTATTCAGGGGTCCTGGAGAGGAGGGTCCGTCGGATTGTCGAACCTCGGATTCAGGAGGAGCAATGTGGTTTTCGTCCTGGCCGTGGAACAGTGGACCAGCTTTATACCCTCCGCGGAGTCCTGGAGGGTACATGGGAGTTCGCCCAACCAGTCTACACATGTTTTGTGGATTTGGAAAAGGCGTTCGACCGTGTCCCTCGGGGGCTCATGTGGGGGGTGCTCCGAGAGTACGGGGTACCGGATTTCCTGATCGGGGCTGTCCGGTCCCTGTACGACCGGTGCCAGAGTTTGGTCCGCATTGCCGGTAGTAAGTCGAACTTGTTTCCGGTGAGGGTTGGACTCCGCCACGGCTGCCCTATGTCACCAATTCTGTTCATTACCTATATGGACAGAATTTCTAGGCGCAGCCAGGGTGTTGAGGGGGTCCGGTTTGGTGACCTCAGGATCGGGTCGCTGCTTTTTGCGGATGATGTGGTCCTGTTGGCTTCATCGGGCCGTAACCTTCAGCTCTCACTGGAGCGGTTTGCAACCGAATGTGAAGCGGCTGGGATGCGAATCAGCACCTCCAAATCTGAGGCCATGGTAATCGACCGGAAAAGGGTGGAGTGCCATCTCCGGGTCGGGGAGGAGATCCTGAACCAAGCGGAGAAGTTCAAGTATCTCGGGGTCTTGTTCACGAGTGAGGGAAGAATGGAGCGCAAGGTCGACAGGCGGATCGGTGCGGCGTCCGCAGTGATGCGGGCTCTGCATCGGTCCGTCGTGGTGAAGAAGGAGCTGAGTCGAAAGGCGAAGCTCTCTATTTACCAGTCGATCTACGTTCCTACCCTCACCTATGGTCACGAACTATGGGTAGTGACCGAAAGAACGAGATCGCGAATACAAGCGGCCGAAATGAGCTTTCTCCGCAGGGTGTCCGGGCTCTCCCTTAGAGATAGGGTGAGAAGCTCGGTCATCCGGGAGGGGCTCAGAGTAGAACCGCTGCTCCTCCGCGTCGAGAGGAGCCAGCTGAGGTGGCTCGGGCATCTGATTAGGATGCCTCCTGGACGCCTCCCTGGTGAGGTGTTCCGGGCACGTCCCACTGGGAAGAGGCCCCGGGGAAGACCCAGGACACGCAGGAGGGACTATGTCTCTCGGCTGGCCTGGGAACGCCTTGGGGTCCCCCAGGAAGAGCTGGCGGAAGTGGCCGGGGGGAGGGAATTCTGGGCCTCCCTGCTTAGGTCGCTGCCCCCGCGACCCGATCCCCGGACAAGCGGCAGATGACGACGACGACGGTTTCATTTTATTGAATTTTTTCCTATTCCCTCTTTTTTATCTTGCCTGCTGCAATGCCGCAATTTTCCCTTGAGGATCAATACTACTACTAGACACACACACATATACACATACACACATACAGGCACACACACATATACATACAGACATGCACACACACACAAGGGATGCAGCGAGTAACAGATTAACTGCAATCTACAATATCTCGGTTTTGTAACCGTAAAGACTCAGCTACACCAAGTCTTTCTGTTTTCACTCTCAAAAAAGAGACATTATACATTATTTTTCTATAAACAACGATTGCACAGTGAATACAATTAATATGAACAACGATGGAACGGAGAGAAAAATTAAACAAACTTTGCCAGAGTTTGCTAAAAGTTCTGGAAAGTTCAGTTACCGTTTCCCTTTAAGTGTGCTATCGCAAAATTATTACGTGTTCTCCTGTTGCTAGCTCAATCTGATGGTATGTGATTTCCATTTCCATTTAGCAGACGCTCTTATCCAGAGCGACTTACACTAAGTACAGGGACATTCCCCCATGGTAAGTAGGGTGAAGTGCCTTGGCCAAGAACACAACGTAATTCGGCATAGCTGGGAAACGATCCGGCAACCTTCTGATTACTAGCCCGGTTCTCTAACTGCTCAGCCACCTGACACTTATCATCGCATGTGTTAGTTGGGTGTGACTGCCTTAGGCATAATTAGTGTGTTTGCTGAAAGCAAAGACACTACTGTTGTTCTGTTATTCTAATAATAACTACTGTTAAAAATGTTCAGTTATTGTGCAGAAAAGTGAAGCTAACGGTGGTTAACTAGCTAGTCACAGTCACAAATCCACGCAAGATTATCGATAATAGAACATCAGTTTAGCAGCTTGTTAACTTCTGGGACATAGCTAGTTACCTAAAATGGTAAGCCAGCTGCAGAAACGCCCCAGACAGAGGCCAGGGTTACAACATGTTGCTAGCTATGTTTCCAGGCTGTGATATCAACAGGAGGTGAGTAAGGGTTAGTATATATACTTTAACTACTCCACTCTAGGGTTAGGGTTAGTATAACTACTCTAACTACTCTACTCTAGCGTTAGTATAACTACTCTAACTACTCTACTCTAACTTACTTACCGTTCCGAGGCTCAGGTCTGAATCTAGGAGCAAAACAGAGCACAGCCGGCTTCTCTCCAGCCCAGGTGAGCAAAATTAAACATGTCATTATGGTTGCTAGGATGTGTTCTTCTGTAGCAGATAATCCAGTTCTCCAAAGCACAGGATGTGGCTGTGTGGTGTTATACACTGAGTATAAGGGTGTATATGTGATGTTATGGTGTTGTATGTGAGACCAACTATGATTTATCGCCTATACGGCCTCTCATAATAGTGTGTGTTAAATAATGACTGTGCATGTAAGAGAGTATGCCAGTTTATGTGCAAGAGTATAATGGTATATATGTCAAAGTATAATGGTGTATATGTGAGGTTATGGTGTTTTGTGTGGGAACACGTATGAATTATCGCCTATATGGCCTCTCATACACACACACATATACACATGTACACACACACACGCATATACACACACATATATACACACACACATATACAGACACACACACACACATACAACATAAGGATTACTACGTAACTAGTCCAGAGTTGACTTACCATGAGGAATGACTGTGTGTGTTTGCATCCCTGTGATCATATCTGTGTATGTTGTAGAAGGACCATTATTGGCTGGCGTTGCCACTGGCGATGTGAAGCCACATCATTAGATGGAGGGAAGAAACACTGGAGATGCAGAACTGACACGCACACACACACATCAATCTCATGGCCAACCCAGGGTAAATAATAGAATGGCACCACTGGGATAATGACAGAGAAAGGTGTGTGTGTGTGCACTTGTGTGTGTGTGCACTTGTGTGTGTGTGCACTTGTGTGTGTGCATTTGTCATTAATTAAATGTGTTCCCAGGTCAGATATGACCTAAGTAGGGTTAGGGTTAGGATCATGTCCCTAGGGTCATGTCAAGTATGAGAGCAGTTGGTACAACTATGACATTTCTCACTTAGACTTTGTGTATGTGTGTCAAGAGAACAGTCTGACTGCAGCAGTGGAAAGCAAGACCAAAGTAGTTACCAAGACAGGTTCCAACAGCCAGTTCACTCTCTCTCTCTCTCTCTCTCTCTCTCTCTCTCTCTATCTCTCTCTCTCTCTCTCTCTCTCTCTGTCTTCATCTGTCTGTCTTCATCTTCTCTCTCTGCAGTGGGTCACTGAGTGTAGATGGGTTTGGAGTACAGAGAGCTTCAGGCTAGAACCATCTGCTGCCTGCAGTCTGGCTGCATAGCTCTCTCTCTCTCTCTCTCTCTCTGCTGCCTGCAGTCTGGCTGCATAGCTCTCTCTCTCTCTCTCTCTCTCTCTCTCTCTCTCTCTCTCTCTCTCTGCTGCCTGCAGTCTGGCTGCATAGCTCTCTCTCTCTCTCTCTCTCTCTCTCTCTCTGCTGCCTGCAGTCTGGCTGCATAGCTCTCTCTCTCTCGGTCCTTCTCTCCCTTTTTCACCCTTTTTTTTCATCATGTATGTCTTCTTCTCCTTTTGGAGTGCAACCCATCATCACACACACACACACATGACGCACGCACACACACAAACCACACGCACACACATGCTTTGTGTCATTAATGCATTGCAGGGTTTACAGACCCAGCCAGAAAAGATCCACTTTAATCTACAGATGTCACAGTCATCATCATCACCACTGACATCATCAGTGGAAACACAGTTTTTCAAGAATTTTCAATACAAAAACTATTTACAAAATACAATACAAAACTGCACACAGGGAAATAAACACACAAACACACTGCTGGGTTGTGTGTTTGTGTAATAAAAACACTTGATCAAACATCTGACAGCCAAGGACTCCTAGCTGCCACATATCAACAATAAAAAGCATAATGAGTGTGTGTTCCTGTGTGTGTGTGTGTGGGTGGGATAGTGCCTAGTGTGTGTCTGGGTGAGGGTTTGTGGCCTAGTGTTTGTGTTGGAATGTGTGTGGTTGGGAGTGTGTGGCCCAGTGTATGTGTGTGTGGCCTAGTGTATGTCTGTGTGGAATTCGGCTCTCGGCATTGTGGCAGGCCTGATTTGTAGCAGTAATATCGGCAGACCAGCCTAGACAATGAAGGCCCCTCCATAGGCTGACACACATACACGCATACACACACGCTCACACGCACACACACACGCTCACACGCACACACGCACGCTCACACGCACACACATACGCTCACACGCACACACGCTCACACGCACACACGCTGTATAAAATGCTGTTTAGGTGGACGAAACTCAGTTGATTGACCTGCACTTCAGACCTTGGCACTTTGCTGCCTGAATCTTCGTTTTATCTTAACTTAAGAACTTCAATTTTTATTATATCCACTCTGAGACTATATTTTATAAGAAATCTAGTGAAAAGCGGTGGATGATCTTCATACTTTTGGAGATTTTTGGTGGATACTATCTCGGCCTACTTCGTCTGCTGAAGCCTGAGGATTTTCCTAGCAGAGAATCTCAGCACACCATGCCACCCAAGAAGGACTAAAGCAGCAACTAAAATAATAGAGAGGAGTTGATGTCGTTTTTAAATGTACGAGATCTTATGGGTCAACAAAGCAATCTGTTCATGAAACTTCTGCATCAGCAGGAAAACAAAGAAAAATTTGAAAATTGAGTCAGAGAGAACAGTTGCTTGTTGCCCAGAATGAAAGTCAGCTGTGTATCAATGAGAAACTTCACCTGGATAGTAGTCAGATGGTGATTGAACGTGCATATAGGACTGGCAATCCATCTGGATATTCTGGAAAGAGACTTAGGCCTATCATGATCAAATTCCTTAGATACAAAGATAAAATGGCTGTTCTGGGAAAGGCTAAGGATCTGAAAGGCACCAACATCTATGTGAATGAGGACTACACTGAAGCTGTCAGGCAAAAGCATAAGGAACTCATTCCAGCCATGAAAGCTGCCAGAGAACGAGATGAAATAGCCTACATCCAACATGACAAGCGTACTGTCCACCCCCCTGCCCAAAAGCATAATAATTAGAGAGGCACCAAAGGACAGGAACTGGAGCGAGAGACTAGTTTGCTGGTTTCATTTTTGGGGATAGTACACTTAGGTCTTACGATAGGTCTTGTTATGGTCCATTTGAATGTCTGCAGCATAAGAAATAAGGTACATGAACCTAACTATCTCATTACAGAAAAGTCTGAAATGTAAGGTCAATATAGTACATAAAAGGATGTTCAATACATGACGTGATGCTTTTTTTGTCCCATACTGTGACGTTTGAGAACCTAAAACTCAGTTTAACCTAGTGCACATGCAAACACAAAAACGGAGTTTTCAGAAATCTCCACTTTGGCCGGAGTTTTTAGAAATGATCATTTTCCGTGATAAAACCTCAGTTTTCGTGTAAATGAAAGGCAAAACCGCATGAAAATATATGCGTTTTTCTTCCGTGCAAACGGGGCCTCAGTCCTACTAAGAAAAACAACATCTAATAAACATCTAATACAAAACACCTGTAACAGGCCAGCCTGACCCTAACCCAGCTTTTTTTTATTTTTTACTTCTGTCGCTTTCCCTTTGGCAATCCCTCCACCCTTCCCTCCACCCTTCCCTCACTTCCTCCACCCTTCCCTCCACCCTTCCCTCACTCCCTCCCTCACTCCCTCCACCCTTCCCTCAACGCTTCCCTCACTCCATCCATCTTTCCCTCACTTCCTCCATCACTGGAGGGATGTCAACTTTCAACTCAGTGAAATGTTACTGCAACTCCAGTGTTAGTAAGTCCAGGATGAAAAGGAGGAGGGAGAGAAGTAGGAAAGGAGTCATCTTGAGTTTCCTGGTGAAGCAGAATAGGAGCCATGTAGAAACACCAAGCTGAGACTAGCTCTGCTTTGTAAATAACCCAAACCTTTCACTGATGTTACTTACAGTTTAGGAACATTTCTGAATGACGTTTGTGAGTTTATGACTATCATTGGAGAGACAGAGAGACACAGAAAGGGAGAGAGAGAGGTAGGGAAAGAGACAGTGAGAGACAATGAAAGAGAGTGACAGAGAAAGACAATGAGAGGGAGAGAGAGAGACAATGAGAGGGAGAGAGAAGGAGAGTGAGAGAGAGAGAGATGTGACTTGGCTGTGGATCAGTGAGCCTCTGCGTCTGTCTTACTGTTGATAAAAAAGCCCCTCCTCTCTCTCTCTTTCTCTGTCTCTCTCTTTCTCCCTCCCTCCCTCTCCCTTTCTATCTCTTTTTTTCAGAGAGAGAGAGAGAGAGAGAGAGAGAGAGAGAGAGAGAGAGAGAGAGAGAGAGAGAGAGAGAGAGAGAGAGAGAGAGAGAGAGAGGGAAAACAGCAAATTAAGGAACAGTAGGACAGTACAGTCTGAGAGGCAGACAGGAAAGAATAAGAAAGGGATGAGGGAAGGAAGGTGGAGTGGCAGTAGCTGGTTTAGGCCTGCAGTGAGGAACAGATAAATCCACAACCTTCTGCCAGACGCTAACACATACACACACGCACCCAAATACACACAAACACAAAAACACACCGACATACACACACACACTCACAAACACAGATTTATACACACACTCACAAACACACGACACAAACACCGATAAAAACACACCCACAAACACAGATATATACACACACACACACAGACACAAACATACACACACAGACACAAACATACACACACAGAAACATACACACACACCCACAATCAGATGACACAAACACACATATATACATACACACAAACACACTTAGACACAACCCCATGAACACAGCACAAACACACAGACACACACAAACAATCACACACAGACCACTGTTTGATTCCTGCCAGTCTCAAGCATTTCAATTACCCAGCATGCCTCTCTCTCCAAGATTAATAAGCATCCTGTGAGAATCCCTGTCATTGGCCAGGATCCACCCATAGAAAGAGGGAGGGAGAGAGAGATTAAAATAGAGAGAGAATGACTGATGTCTCTCCCTCTCTCCCCTCCCCCTCCCTCCCTCCCTCCCCCCCCCCCCCCCCCTCTCTCTCTCTCTCTCTCTCTCACCTCCCTCTGTCTCTCCTTCCCTCCTTCCCTCTCTCCCTCCTTCCCTCTCTCCCTCCTTCCCTCTCTCCCTCCTTCCCCCTCTCCCTCCTTCCCCCTCTCCCTCCTTCCCCCCTCTCCCTCCTTCCCCCTCTCCCTCCCTCCATCCAACAGGTGCGCAGACCAGGTTCCAAGGAAGAGGGAGTTGCAGGATGCTAATGTGATGAATAATGAAAATCTGTCGTATCCTAGAAACCAGCTCCAGGGAAACAGTGCTATGGTGACAAGGCTGGCTGTCAGTCAAACTGGAATGTGTCAACAGACAAGTGCCGCTCTATAGGAGGAGGAGAAAATAAGAGAAGAAGAGAGGAGATCCATGGCCTCCTTTGCAGGTGTCGTTAGGGTGGGAAACTTGTCAGCAACAAAGTATTATTAAAGGGGCGATTGATTGCTAAACTGATTTGACCTTGTCATAGTTGAAAAATTACAGTTTGGTGTAAAATAGACATACTAGGCCGCAAGGTGAACCACAAAAAGTATTTTAGAAAATGATTTCCGCTCCACAGTCTGGCATCTACACAATCTTTAGCTCATAAAAAATAAGGTGTCATGCTAAGCTACCAAAAAAAGGTTTGTCGCTAAAATTCCAGTCAATTGTCGATGCGTCTATGTTTTATGCAGAATTAGTTTCTTCAGAGCGTAATAGGATTTTGGTGGCACGGTTCGACACGTGATCGTTCTACACCAATAAGGTAGCTGCTTTTTGTCAACATGGATGGATATGTTTGGCAAATAGAGGATGGGACCTTGCACGTCACCTGGATGACCAGAAATTTGGCCCCTGACAGCATTTTGCATTTGATACACTGCGGCTGCAAAAGTGCCTGTGAGGCAGGCAGATGTTCCTGTTTTTTGCTAGGACTGTGTTGCACAGACTTACATTTACATTACATTTACATTTAGTCATTTAGCAGACGCTCTTATCCAGAGCGACTTACAGTAAGTACAGGGACATTCCCCCCGAGGCAAGTAGGGTGAAGTGCCTTGCCCAAGGACACAACATCATGTGGCACGGCGGGGAATCGATCCGGCAACCTTCTGATTACTAGCCCAACTCCCTCACCGCTCAGCCATCTGACACCCTTGGGTGTGACCTAAAGACTTAGGTCGTTGTTGTAATTGGGGGGTTAGATGGCTCAGCAGTTAGGGAGTCGGGCTATTAATCAGAAGGTTGTTGGTTCGATTCCCGGCTGTGCAAAATGACATTGTGTCCTTGGGTAAGGCACTTCACTCTACTTGCCTCGGTCAGAATGTCCCTGTACTTACTATAAGTCGCTCTGGATAAGAGCGTCTGCTAAATGATTAAATATAAATATAATTGTGCCAACACAAAAGAAACTGAGGAACTGGAAAATAACTGTCCTGACACTGACAGTGAGGACTGTGTGTCCTTGATCTGTTATTACTTATTCTGTTTTGTACAGTTTATATCATATTTCATACTTTTCATGAAGATTGTTTTTATGGTTGATCACTGTTGTTTTCATTTGTGGAAGAATGAATGAATGAATTGAATGTTACAACCTGTACATTTATGCATTTAGCAGATGCTTTTATCCAAAGCGATTTCCAAGAGAGTTTTACAAAAGTGCATAGGTCACTGATCATAACAACGAGATAGCCCCAAACAGGATGGGTAGCCAAACATGAAGCATACATTGTGAAACCAAATAAGTCCCAAAGGAAAGAACAATAAGAGCATGTAGTTAGACAAGTTACAATTAAGAAGCAAGAACCTCAAAAGTGCAAGAGTGTACCTGTGGAAAAAGCAAGCGACAATAATATATTTTTCAGAGCGAGTACAATCATTTTAAGATAGTTACAAGTTTGTGCAACACAGTCCTAGCCTGTCTCACAGGCACTTTTGCAGCCGCAGTGTATTACATGCAAATCACTGTCAGGGGCCGAATTTCTGGTCATCCAGGTGAGGTGAAGGGTCCCATCCTCTATTTGCCAACCATATCCATCCATGTTGACAAAAAGCAGCTACCTTATTGGTGTACGATGATCACGTGTCTAACCGTGCCACCAAAATCTCATTATGCTGTGAAGAAACTAGTTCTGCATAAAACATAGACGCATCGACAATCGACTGGAATTTTAGCGACAAACGTTTTTTTGGTAGCTTAGCATGACTCGTTCTTTTTTTGAGGGGCAGTTCTATGGGCGTATGTGAAGCCCTCTGTGACCAATTCTTGCGTGTAAAAAGGGCTATACAAATAAATGTGTTTTTTTATGAGCTAAAGATTGTGTAGATGCCAGACTGTGGAGCGGGCTGAAATGATAACAGGGTTCACCTTACAGCCTATACAGTGAACCTCAAAGTCCATTGAAACCTCTTTCTTATCAAAATGTCACTTCTCACTACTATTTTGAAACTGCAACTTTCAAAGACTAGCTTTTGAAACAGTGCAACTTGTGACGTCACAAGTTGCAGCATCGACTTTGCCACGCCCCAAAATGTACATTTACCCGCCCTCTGGTTTTCTGGTCGAGGAACATAAACGGAGGTCGCATAGATGTCCAACACTTTTTTAGCTAGCTGCATGCTGCTCTGTACTTCCACAGGAATTACAAATAAGAAAGTTAATACGTTTTCAAGATATTGAAAATGGAGTAGCCGTAAATGCAGTGTTCCAGGCTGTACAGGGAATGCTGACACTTTTCAGAGTCTTCCTAAGGAACCAAACACTCGACGGGCTGTGATGTTTGTCTATGAGAAGATCTCTGTGCAGTTCGTCCCTCAATTACACATTTGTTCTAACTATTTCACCGAGGACAGTTTTGAAATCCTCGGACAATGTAAAGCAGGATTTACTATGAAGCTGTTGCTGAAAAGAGATGCTGTTCCGACCTTATGTTATGTATTATATTGTCGCTAATAGTTATTAGCAATGGTAACGTATCCTGCCTGTATTTGGCATCGGTAAAATGTGTGATGATTTCGTTTATTGGCAATGGGGCTAAAGTTATACCGGGGTCAGATGGCTGAGCGGTTAGGGAGTCGGGCTATTAAGCAAAAGGTTTTTGGTTCGATTCCCGGCCGTGCCAAATCACGTTGTGTCCTTGGGCAAGGCACTTCACCCTACTTGTCTCTGGGAGAATGTCCCTGTACTTACTGTACGTCGCTCTGGATAAGAGTGTCTGCTAAATGACTAAATGTATTTCATGTTCCTGACTGTGTTTCATTGAAATAAATAACCCGTGTTGTCATGTAAATCTACAATTCAAGATGCATGTTTGTCCAGATCTATTTTTCAGCAAGATAGCTAGAGCTAACTGAAGCTGAGTTGAATCACGATAGTTTGTTTGCTGTAGTGCTACCATCTAAGTCGATCCTGTTTGCTTCCAGAACAGAAGTGGAAAC
The DNA here is from genome assembly GCF_021917145.1 of Hypomesus transpacificus. Classification (NCBI taxonomy): domain Eukaryota; kingdom Metazoa; phylum Chordata; class Actinopteri; order Osmeriformes; family Osmeridae; genus Hypomesus; species Hypomesus transpacificus. The sequence continues at coordinate 9,790,433 of NC_061063.1, forward strand.
AACTAATGTAATCATTTCAAATTATGTCTAGTCAATCTGTTGAAAAGTGTTGTGTAGACACAATAGATTTATTTGTACGTTTTTATTTCAAGTCTCCACCTTCGTTGTTTCAATAATGAGTGCTGTTTGGCCGTGTTACGTCTTTACTCCGCAGCTTCACTCATTGTAAACCAACCAATCAGCGCACAGCTCATCTATATATTCATGAGCATACCATAAAAGGAGAAAACCTAGCGTTTTGTCCTGGGACAAATTCAATGGAAGCATCAGGGGGCATAGAACAGCACCCGGGCCATTTTCAGCCCAACCAATGTTACATATCCTATTCTGAGACCTTAAGGAACAGTGTGAAATACCACAAAAACCCAGTCAATCACCCCTTTAAACACACACACACACTAATGTGCACACACACCTGGTCTAATACACACACCTACTCAAATACACATACAAACCCCTTCTCTCTCTCTCTTTCTCTCTCTACTACACAACACACACCTATACTCTCTCTCTCCATCTCATACACCAACACACGACAGTTTCACCCACATGCTAAAATAGGAGCCAGCGTTTTGTCAGCTAAAGGTGTTTGATCAAATACTGCAGAGTGGGAGAAATCTAATGAGAGGCCTGCAAGCCTTCAGAGAGTTGTGTCTGCATGTGTGTTTATGTCAGTGAGCATGTTAGTGTGTGTGTTTGTATGTGTGTGTGTGTTTCTGTGCGTGTTTGTGGCTGAATGTGCGTGTGTTTAATAATACTTTGGTGATGAGAAACTCAGAGGCTTTGAACTTAATTGGAAAAAAGAGCTGAAATGCACACACGTACACACACACACACTCCCACACACTTACGCACAAACACACACAGCACGCGCACACACACAGCACGCGCACACACACAGCAAATATACACTGATAAACACATCGACACCTTCTGACAAGAAATACAACATCAATTTCTGTCTCTCTCTCTGTCTCCCCTCCCTCTCTCTCTGTCTCCCCTCCCCCTTCCTCCCTGCCTTCTCCATGATGGTGTAAGTAGGGCACATCAATTTTTCACACTCCATGTCTGTCTCTCACTCCCGCTCTATTGATGGAGCAGCCAGGCCCCATATGTGTCACATCACATCGAGCCTGGAGTCAGGGGGCCCTAGGAAGGGGGGCCCTTAGAGGGGGGGGGGGCACTAGGAAGGGGGGCCCTTAGAGAGCGGGGGGCCTTAGAGGGGGTGGCCCTTAGAGGGGGGGGGGCCCTTAGAGAGGGGGGGCCCTTAGAGAGGGGGGGCCCTTAGAGGGGGGGGCCCTTAGAGAGGGTGGCCCTTAAAGGGGGTGGCCCTTAGAGGGGGGTGGCCCTTAGAGAGTGGGGGCCTTTAGAGGGGGGGCCCTTAGAGGGGGGGCGGCCCTTAGAGGGGGGGGGGGCCTTAGAGAGGGGGCCCTTAGAGGGGGGGGGGGCCCTTAGAGGGGGGGGCCCTTAGAGGGGGGGCCCTTAGAGGGGGGGCCCTTAGAGAGGGGGGCCCTTAGAGGGGGGGGCCCTTAGAGGGGGGGCCCTTAGAGGATGGGGCACCTGTTTTACACAGGGAGGAGGGGGAAACATACAGTATGTTACGACACACACTCAACACACATCTGTATGGTGGCTCCACACAGCTCTGGAACATCATCACACAAACAGAGAAACACTTGCTTATGAAACAACTTCTTCACTGGGTGAACCACAGGGTGGTTGCTGATGTTGTTTTTCCCATTGAGACGGTGTCGGCCCCCCGCCCTTTTTCCAAATTCCGGCCCTCAATTATTAGGAATTATACCAATTTAATATATATTCAGCCTTGCTCACCCGTTGCTCCTCCTACTCAGTTTCCTGATAACAGTGCCACCTTTTCAGAAGTATTATCTACGTCTAAAGCTGCCAAAAACCCATACTGGAATGTTGGGCTCCTAAACATCAGATCTCTATCCACAAAGGCTGTTTTGATTAATGATCTGATGTCTGACTGCAGCCTGGACCTGATTGGTCTCACCGAAACCTGGCTAAAACCTGATGAATATTTCCCCCTGAATGAAGCATTGCCTCCTGATTTTGAGTATTCACACATCCCTCGTGTTTCAAAGAAAGGTGGTGGTGTTGCTATGTTATATAAAGCTAGCTTCAACCTCAACCTAAAATCTGTAAATACCTTTAAATCATTTGAGATAATTTGTATGAAACCACCAACTACTTTAAAAAGGACTAATTCTACTACTGTTGCCCCCCCTCCTTCATTTTGTATAGTTACTCTATACCGGCCCCCTGGCCCATACTCCCTCTTCCTTGAGGAATTTGCTGATTTTAGTGCTGATCTTGTGACATACACTGACAATATCTTAATTATGGGTGATTTTAACATTCATGTAGATGACCCAAAAGATCCTTTAAGTAAGGCCTTTACTGCTCTTATGGATTCCACAGGTCTCACTCAGGTGGTTTCTAAACCTACCCATCTTCACTCGCATACATTGGATTTAGTTCTCACGCCGGGAATCAAGATTAGTGATGTCATTGTCCATCCCCACAATCCTATATTATCAGACCACTGCCTGGTAACCTTTAAAATGGATCTCTGCCAGAGCCTTGGAGGCACCCAGAATATTTCTATTAGCCGCTGCTTAACCCCAAATACAGCTCTGGAACTGGCTAGTATTCTACCCGCTGCACTAGAAGCACTTGATGTCCCGAATAAATCATTAAATGCTAAAACAAGGGATCTGAATTTGGTTCTTCAGCAATCCCTAGATTCTGTTGCTCCACTCAAACCAAGGAAAAGAATAGACAAGAAACTGGCTCCATGGTATTCAGAGGAAACCCGCACTCTCAAGAGGTCCACTAGAAAATTAGAGCATAAGTGGCGTACCACTAAATTGGAGGTTTTCCGCCTGGCCTGGAAGGACAGCCAAATAGAGTACAAGCAAGTCCTCATCAGGTCCAGATCAGAATATTTCTCTAAGTTGATTAGTAAGAACAAACACAACACTAAGTTCCTATTTGATACTGTTGCAAAACTCACTAAGAAAAGTACACTCTGTGTTAGTTCAGATCTCTCTCCCAATGATTTCTTAGATTTCTTTGACCAAAAAATCTATGCAATAAGGGACAAACTACAGACTAGTCCTGGAGGAGTGGCCATCAACACTGATTTTCCCTCTGTACCCAGCATTCTGCATGTTGAGACTCTCACTCACTTTAACCCTATTTCTATGGAAGCATTCATCAAGCTGATAGATTCCTCGAAACCCACTAGCTGCCTTCTCGATCCCCTCCCTGCCAAACTTTGTAGGGAACTTCTCCATATTATTGGACCGCCCATGCTTAGTATTATTAATGAATCTATTGTAACTGGACAAGTCCCTGACGATTTCAAACAAGCTATTATCAAGCCCCTTCTTAAAAAACCAAACCTGGATCCAGGTTGTCTTAGCAATTACAGGCCCATTTCAAATTTGCCATCTCTCTCCAAAATTTTGGAAAAAGCTGTGGCAAAACAGCTCACTGAGCACCTCTCCTCAAATCAGCTCTATGAACCTCTCCAGTCTGGATTTCGTCTTCACCACAGCACTGAAACTGCATTAGCCAAGGTAGTCAATGATCTATTATTAGCCTCTGACGCGGGCTTTAGCTCTGTCCTTGTTCTTCTAGACCTAAGTGCAGCTTTTGACACTGTAGATCATGAGATTCTCCTGGAACGTATGGAGAACTATGTTGGGATTTCTGGTACTTCACTTCAGTGGTTCAGATCGTATCTATCTGATAGATCACAATATGTCCACTATGATGGTTGCTCATCCAGGAGCTCCATTGTAAAATACGGAGTACCACAGGGTTCAGTTTTAGGCCCTCTGTTATTTTCACTCTATATGTTGCCTTTAGGAAACATAATTAGAAGTTTTGGGGTAGATTTTCACTGCTATGCAGATGATACTCAGCTATACATGTCTATAAAGCCGGGAGAATTTCCACATGCTATGGAAACCTGTGTTTCCGGGTTGAAAACTTGGATGACTGCAATTTTCCTTCTTCTTAATTCGGATAAAACCGAGGTTCAAATTTTTGGCCCGAAAAAACACCGAAATAATTTATCCCATCTAACCTTAGACTTAGACGGCGTCAAAGTATCTCAAAGCCAGCTGGTAAAAAATCTGGGAGTCACAATGGACCCAGACCTTTCGTTTGAGTACCATATTAAGCAAATCACCAGAACAGCATTTTTCCATCTACGTAATATTGCCAAAATACGAAAATTCCTCTCAAAGGATGATGCTGAAAAACTAATACATGCTTTTGTTACGTCCCGACTGGACTACTGCAATGTGTTGTTCTCTGGCCTCCCAATTACCTACCTAAAAAACTTACAGCGGGTGCAAAATGCTGCTGCTAGACTATTGACTAAAACTAGAAAGTTTGATCATATAACATCGACTCTTATCTCTTTACACTGGCTCCCTATCCAAGCCAGAGCTGATTTCAAAGTTCTACTACTAACTTACAAATCTCTGCATGGATTGGCACCACTGTACCTCTCCGGTCTCCTTGCACCCTATTGCCCCGCAAGGACTCTAAGATCTCAAAATGCCGGCTATCTGGTAATACCCAAAGTTAAGAAAAAAACTGCTGGAGGTAGGGCGTTCTCATATAGAGCACCTCTTCTTTGGAACAAATTACCCATCTCAATTAAGGAAGCTGATACTGTCTCGACATTTAAAACTAGATTAAAAACGTTCTTGTTTAGTCAATTCTATGATTGTTAAAGGGAAGTATGTGTGTACTTTCTATGTAAACCTGGGATGTGTGCTTGCCTATGTGTGTATCACATGTAACTTTTAAATTTTAATTATAGCTTATGTTCACATTGCCCAGCTAGATGTTACAAATAAAGTAAACCTGTTACTGTATATTGTAAGTATTATTATTATTATAGTTCCGTTGCTGTATATTGTTACTGTTATAGTTTTTATTACTAGTTGGAGACAACGGGGGACTGGTTGTTTTCATCCTTATTCGTATAAGTATAACCTACTTTAGAGTTCTTTCCCCTGGAACAGATTTCATGTTCCAACTGAGGGGGGCTGTCGTTGTTTTGGTGTGTGGGGCTGCATCAAATACCCTTTTTGCTCTGTTAAATTGCTGCACTAGTCCACACTTGACCGGTGGGGATCTCATTCTATTATGACTGTAACTGTTAGCTGCTCCTGGCATTCTCTAATCCCTGCTCTCCTCTCTGTCCCCCCCCCACACATTCCCTGTGGTGTGGGGGGTTTGAGCTGTCAGGACCTGCTTGGTCGTCGGTCTGCCTACGCTGAACCAGGTCGTCACCCGGAATCCAGTCTCCATGACGGCCAACAGCGAGTTTCCCGGTCCCATCCAACGTCTATAAAGCCGAACAATGGATTTTGGTGTTTCAAAACCCATTGACACTGTATGACTATGTTTAGCTTGTGTTCTGCTCCTCTGTCTTACCAACCGTCTCTGGAGGAGGGGATCCCTCTCTGAATTGCTCCTCCCAAGGTTTCTTCCATTTTTTCTCCCGGTGGGAGTTTTTCTGGGAGTTTTTCCTTGTCTTCCTTGAGGGTTTAGGTTGGTTGAGGGGCAGTTCTATGGGCGCATGTGAAGCCCTCTGTGACATGCTTGCGTGTAAAAAGGGCTATACAAATAAATTTGATTTGATTTGATTTGACTGGGTTACTATGTGTTTGTATTGAAAACGCGAATGAGGGAGAAACAGTCAAATATCTCAAGTGGAAAACAAAGTCATAAATATTTGAAGAACACGAAGGAACTGATGTTCTTAGCAGAGACATCTCAATATAGATTTGCATTTTCCCTCCTCTTATTAAGTCATATTTTATGACATCCTCAGTAATTTAAGGACAAAAGATGAAATGCCCACAAACACACACACAAATACAAGCACATCTACACACACACACACGTAAGCATGCACGCACACACGTACAACCACAGTTGGAAAACTGGTGTGTTAAGTATGGTTATATGAGGACTGGATATTTGAGGTAGGGGTATTTGAGGTAATGGTATATGTGGTAGGGGTATTTGCGGGAGGGGTAATAGAAGTAGGGGTGTTTGAGGTAAAACATTTTGAGGTAGGGGTATTTGAGGTAACAATATTTGAGGTAGGGGTATTTGATGGTACAGCATAGGTATTTGATCCCGTCTTCTCTCACCCTGTCAAACAATGCTATCAATATACAACATTCTCTCTCTCTCTCTCTCTCTCTCTCTCTCTCTCTCTCTCTCTCTCTCTCTCTCTCTCTCTCTCTCTCTCTCTCTCTCTCTCTCTCTCTCTCTCTGTCGCTCTCTCGCTCTCTCGCTCTCTCGCTCTCTCGCTCTCTCGCTCTCTCTCTCTCAAAGTAAAGGTTCAGTTGTTTGGATACAGGTCTGATGACAGTCTGTTCTCCAGCTGTTATATTTTCTCCAGTCCAGCGATCCTGGGCTCAGACCTCTAATTACGTTGGGGACTGGTCTTTATGGGGTTGCTATGGCGACCGCTAGAACCCAGCTATCTCACAGTGCCTCTCTCCTCTCCCTCCCTCTTTCCTCCTCTCTCCTCTCTCTCCTCTCTTTCCCTCACTCCTCCCGCAGTCCCTCCCTCTCTCTCCTCTCCTCTGACTGTCTACTCCTCTCCTCTCTCCTCCACTCCTCTCCACTCCTCTTTCTGCCTCTCCTCTCTCCTTCTCCTCTCTCTCCTCTCTTTCCCTCTCTCAGTCCTTCCCTCTCTATCCTCTCCTCTCCCTCTCTACTCCTCTCCTCTCTCCTCCACTCCTCTCCCTGCCTCTCCTCTCTCCTTCTCCTCTCCTCCAACATAATTGATTTATAAGGGGCGACAGCGTATTTCAAAATGAAGCTATTTTCATTTATTGTGCATAAATCATCGCCAGTGTAGCAGACATACTGTAGTTATGAAGACACTGCTGCTCTTCTCATCTCTATGGAAATATAAAGCAACTATGTTGGAGATGAAGCTCAGAAACATGTTGGATCTGTCGGTTACATGTTCAGAACCAGATCCTGATGTCTGTTTCATGACGGTTATGACTAACCATGAGCTCATGTGTGCATGGAACAACACTGGAGTTGATTGATAAGTTGTAAATGTGTACATTTCCCCCAAAACACCCCACCCACATCTTACAGCTCACCCATACACACATAAGTCATCTCCTAGATGAGTTCCCACAGACAGACACTTTAACCATCCTTGCTTTCTTTTATAAATAGTTTGTAGAATCAGAGGCCATCCACAGGAACTGTAGATGTTGTTTAGAACTGGCGTGAGACGGGGCTGCTGAGCCATGTCAGCACCGGCTCGTCACATGACCGGCTCGTCACATGAAAAATGATCAGCTGACATTTCAGCTTCACACTCATCATTAGGTCTTTTAATACAGAGGGTTTCAAAGAGACAGGGAGGGAGACAGGGAGACAGGGAGAGAGACAGGGAGACAGGGAGGGAGACAGGGAGGGAGAGAGGGAGACAGGGAGGGAGACAGGGAGACAGGGAGAGAGACAGGGAAACAGGGAGGGAGACAGGGAAACAGGGAGGGAGAGAGGGAGACAGGGAGGGAGACCGGGAGGGAGACAGGCAAGGAGACAGGGAGACAGGGAGGGAGAGAGGGAGGGAGACAGGGAGGGAGACAGGGAGGGAGACAGGGAGAGAGACAGGGAAACAGGGAGGGAGACAGGGAGACAGGGAGGGAGAGAGGGAGACAGGGAGGGAGACCGGGAGGGAGACAGGCAGGGAGACAGGGAGGGAGAGAGGGAGGGAAAGAGGGAGACAGGGAGGGAGACAGGGAGACAGGGAGAGAGACAGGGAAACAGGGAGGGAGACAGGGAAACAGGGAGGGAGAGAAGGAGACAGGGAGGGAGACCGGGAGGGAGACAGGCAAGGAGACAGGGAGACAGGGAGGGAGAGAGGGAGGGAGACAGGGAGGGAGACAGGGAGGGAGACAGGGAGACAGGGAGAGAGACAGGGAGACAGGGAGGGAGACAGGGAGGGAGACAGGGAGACAGGGAGAGAGGGAGACAGAGAGGGAGACAGGGAGGGAGACAGGGAGGGAGGGAGGGGGACAGGGAGGGAGACAGGGAGGGAGACAGGGAGGGAGACAGGGAGACAGGGAGTGAGACAGGGAGACAGGGAGGGAGACAGGGAGGGAGACAGGGAGGGAGACGGAGAGAGACCGGGAGGGAGAGAGGGACACAGGGAGGGAGACCGGGAGGGAGACAGGCAGGGAGACAGGGAGACAGGGAGGGACAGATGGAGACAGGGAGGGAGACAGGGAGGGAAACAGGGAGGGAGACAGGGAGACAGGGAGGGAGATGGGGAGACAGGGAGGGAGAGAGGGAGAGAGACCGGGAGGGAGAGAGGGAGACAGGGAGGGAGACATGGAGGGAGACAGGGAGGGAGAGAGGGAGACAGGGAGGGAGACAGGGAGGGAGACAGGGAGACAGGGAGACAGGGAGGGAGAGAGGGTTGTGTGCATGTTTGAGAGAAGGGGTTGTGTGTGTGTGTGTGAGTGAGAGAGGGTGGTGTGTGTGAGTGAGAGAGGGTTGTGTGTGTGCTAGCGCTGTGTGTGCACGAGAAGGTTGTGTATGTGTGTGTGCTGAGAGTTTGTGTGTGGGTGTGTGTGTAAGAGAGGGGTGGTGTGTGTGTGTAGGGGGGAACGTCTAATCGCCCCAACTTCAAAAGCATCGTCTCCTCTTTAATCTTCTGCTCTCTTGAACTGCAGACCCAAGCAAGGCCTCCTTCTCTCCCTCACCCTCTTCATTTCTCTCTCCCCCTTTTTCTCTATTCCCTTCTCTTTTTCTCCCTCCTTCCCCCTTTCTATCTCTCTCTTTCCCTCTCCATCTCTCTCTCTTCTTCCCTCTTCCTCATTCTCCTCTCTGTCTCTTCATGACTCCCTGATCTCCTCTGTTCTTCCATCCCTCTTTCCCCTTCCCTCTCTCGATCCCTCAAAGAGATGATCGAATGCCAAGCTGACATAACTCTCTCTATTCCTGTCTTCCTCTTCCACACACACACACACACTGCATGCTAAAGTGATGGTGCAGAGGGGTAAACGTACTAAGCATAACAAGGAGGAGTGAAGGAGTGAGGAGAGAGGAAGAGAGTGTGTGTGTGGGATGGAAGGACATCCTCTTTGCCCTCTCTCCCACATCCTCACCCCACATGTACACACAAAACATGAGGACCAGGGTTGAGAACCACTGTTTTAGATCGTCCTCAATAACTTCCAACCTCCACACTCACACCTCTCCCCCACCGCCCAGCCTCTCTCCCACCCCCACCCCCACTCACTCACCCCTCCCCATGCTCTCATTACTATCAAGCAGGGAGACATTAGCCAACCAGGAACCAGACTGGTAGAGGTCTTGTTGGGGTGCTACCCTGGGACATCTGGACTGTGAGTCTTGACAGACACACATTGAAACTGTGTAGTACAGTAGACAGTGTGAACATCGGGTTAGGAGCAGACATGCTCATCCGGGGAAAAAGTTGTTTGTGTTGGCTGCACACAACAGCTCCTTCTGTAAGGTAACCCCTCAGAGACATAGGTAGAGAGAGGGGGAAGGAGAGAGGGAGGGAGATAAATACAGAGAAAAGAAGAGAGGGGGGAGAGAGACTTGGATGGAGAGAGACGTTTGTTGTGGTGTGTGTAGAGAAGTAAACACTTCAGGTTTATGTGTAACGTCAAGGATAAAGAGGGTATCCTTGTCCTCTGAAAACTTGTTGGATCTCCTTGCCTCCTCCCCCCTCTCTCTTCCCATATATCTCTCCTTCCCCCTACCTCTCTCTCTCTTTTATGTTCTCTCACTGAACAGACTAAATCCCTCCATCACAAGCATCCCACTGTGACTCAGCACCTCACTGATCAAACAGCGTCTCCCCTCCCCCTCCTTTCCCCTCCTCTCCCCTCTGTTCCCCTCTCCTCACCTCCCTCACTTCCTCTACCTCCCCAAAATCCTCTACCTCCCTCACTTCCTCTACCTCCCCCACTTCCTCTACCTCCCCCACTTCCTCTGCCTCCCTCACTTCCTCTACCTCCCCCACTTCCTCTGCCTCCCTCACTTCCTCTACCTCCCCCACTTCCTCTACCTCCCTCACTTCCTCTACCTCCCTCACTTCCTCTACCTCCCTCACTTCCTCTACCTCCCTCATTTCCTCTACCACCCCCACTTCCTCTACCTCCCTCACTTCCTCTACCTCCCTCACTTCCTCTACCTCCCTCACTTCCTCTACCTCCCTCACTTCCTCTACCACCCCCACTTCCTCTACCACCCCCACTTCCTCTACCTCCCTCACTTCCTCTACCTCCCTCACTTCCTCTACCTCCCTCACTTCCTCTACCTCCCTCACTTCCTCTACCTCCCTCACCTCCTCTACCACCCCCACTTCCTCTACCTCCCTCACTTCCTCTACCTCCCTCACTTCCTCTACCTCCCCCACTTCCTCTACCTCCCTCACTCCCGTTTTATGTTACCGAAGGTGAAAACCAAATCGATTCAACGTTCAGTCAGGTATAGAGCTATGTGTGAATGGAACGCTCTTCCAAATACCATCTAACAACAAAACACCCAGTATGGTTTTAAAAAATCACTTAAGAACCATTACCTTCAAAGACATTGCAATAATTAAGATCAATTAAGAGAGATTCAGTCATAGGGCTTTCATTATATCTTATTTAAAAATAGATATGATATAAAATTTAAAAATCTATTCGGAGTAGCGTAATCTTGTCAACTTCTCAATATTATTTATTTTTTGTATTTTTTCTTTTTGTGTGTGTGATTAAATGTGTTTATTGTAAATATGATTTGTAATTTGAATAATGTCTTGTGTGTATGGTGTGAAATGTGATGTCGTAAATTGTATTGTCACATGATAGATTGTAGGACCCCAGGAAAAATAGCTTCAGCTTATGCTGGAGCTAATGGGGATCCAAATAAAACAAAAACAAAAAACTTCCTCTACCTCCTTCACTTCCTCTACCTCCCTCACTTCCTCTACCTCCCCCGCTTCCTCTGCCTCCCTCACTTCCTCTACCTCCCCCACTTCCTCTACCTCCCTCACTTCCTCTACCTCCCCCACTTCCTCTGCCTCCCTCACTTCCTCTACCTCCCTCACTTCCTGTACCTCCCCCACTTCCTCTACCTCCCTCACTTCCTCTACCTCCCTCACTTCCTCTACCTCCCTCACTTCCTCTACCTCCCCCACTTCCTCTACCTCCCTCACTTCCTCTACCTCCCCCACTTCCTCTACCTCCCTCACTTCCTCTACCTCCCCCACTTCCTCTACCTCCCTCACTTCCTCTACCTCCCTCACTTCCTCTACCTCCCTCACTTCCTCTACCTCCCCCACTTCCTCTACCTCCCTCACTTCCTCACATATTTAAATGTGTGAAGCTATTCTGAGATAGTATGTTTTAGGGGTGAAAGAACAGGAACTATATGTCATGTTAATGAAGCTTTTATCTCAAAGTCAAAGAAACTTCTAAAGATTGCAAAGTTTCTCTCTCTCCACCCTTTTCTCTCCCCCTTCCTCAGTTTTCCCATCTCTCTCACTGTCTCTCTCACTGTCTCTCTCACTGTCTCTCTCACTGTCTCTCTCACTGTCTCTCTCTCACTGTCTCTCTCTCACTGTCTTCACTCCTTCTAGTCCCCCTTCTCTATCCATGTCTCTGTGTATCAATATTGCAGACATGAAAGTGCTGGCGTAGTGCATGTCAGCCATGAAGCACAACAATGCCTTCAGGACCACCTGCATTATTCAGCAGCCTAACAAGCACAAGGCCTGCGCAACATTATCTATTTACATCTGAGTGCAGGGACCTCCCTCTGTGCTGCCACCACCAATGAGAAGACGGGAGAAAAGGAGGAGGGGAGAGGAGGGGAAGAGAAGAGAAGAAAGAAGAGAGAAGTGTAGTGGTAGAGAGGAGCGGAGAGACAAGGAGAAGTGAAGAGAGGAGGGGGAGGAGGATAGGGGAGAGGAGAGGAGGGGAAAAGTAGATGGACTACATGAGGGAGGGGATTGAGAGGGAAGGGGAGAGGATGGAGGGAATAGAAAAGTAGAAATGGAAGCTCGGAGTACTAGATAAAACAAGGTGAGAAAAGACCATCCTCCCAACCCTAAACCATCCTCCTCTTGTTCCTGCCTCATCCTCTCCTCTCCTGCCCCCTCCTCTGCTCACCCCTCCTCTGCCCACCCCTCCTCTGCTCACCCCTCCTCTGCTCACCCCTCCTCTGCTCACCCCTCCTCTGCCCACCCCTCCTCTGCTCACCCCTCCTCTGCCACCCCTCCTCTGCTCACCCCTCCTCTGCTCACCCCTCCTCTGCTCACCCCTCCTCCCCTCCCTTTTCCTCCTCTCCTCATTCCTCCTTTCTTCCCCCCTCCTCTCCTCTCCTCCACCTCCTCTCCCCCCCCCTCTGACAGTAGAGACTAACCAGTTGTCTTTACATGACTTTTCTGACAGTAGAAACCAAGCTTTTCTTAAATAGTTGTATGTACATTAACAACATGACATAGAGCTCTGAAATAGACCACCTCAGTACGTGGTGTTAGGTAATAAACATGTTTTATTGAGTGTAAGACTGGCTATCAGTGTACAGCAGTATTTCCCTTGACTATTAGTTTCCAGTGTCATACAGCACACATGCATTAACATGTCACATGATGCAGATATGATTCCTAACCACGTAAAACATCAGTATACACACATGGGACACACACACAGGGAGGAAGGAGATGTATGATTCATGAATACTCAATGAAACTACTTCCCAAGACTTGCACCATCAGAGAAGGAGAAGAGGAAGAGGAAGAGAAGAGCAAGAGGAGGAAGAGAGGAGGAGGAGGAGAGGAGTAGGGGGAGGAGAGGAGAGATGGAGTGGAAAGGAAGAGTAGAGGAAGAGAGGAGAAAGACAAGTATGATTACACACTATTACACACTCTCTCTCTCTCTCATGTGAAACAGCTCTGCCATCCTCACAGTTGGCTATGCAGTCCATAATCTTTCCAGCACAGTCAGTCAATCAGTCGTCTGTCTGTCAGTCAGTCAGGACACAGGGCCCGCTGCCCTAAAAAACACACACTAAGAGATATATACTAAATGTGTATCACACATACACAAAGGCCTCTATGCTCGCATGGCCTTGCAGGACCGGGAAAGCATGAACAAACATTTTTCCGCCCATTTAAGTTACAGCAATTACACTCGCCTCTTCAGGCTCGCCCATCTCTGGCCTTTAACCCCGCCCCTCTATGCCCTTTAGCCCCACATCCCAGTGCGTGAAAGTGTTCTCTTTCTCTTCTCCTCCTCTCCTCCTCCCCTCCTCCTCTCCTACAGCCCTGCTCACCCTCCTCCTTTCCTTCCTCCTATCCTCCTCTTCGATCTCAGTTGTATCTTTCTCACCATTACATCATCTGATACAGTCATGTGATACAGTCATGTGTGAAACTGAAGACGGTCTACACACACGCACATACACACACATGCACACACACAAATGCACATACATACACACACGCACAGACACACATGCACATAAACACACAAACAGACGCACATGCATGCATAAACACACCAGAAGAGACATCAAGTGGATGGGGAGCAGGATCTCTAGCTCCCAATGTGATCATGTGTAATAGGAGAGGTTAGAAGAGAGAGACAGAGAGAGTGATCATGTGTAATAGGAGAGGTTAGAAGAGAGAGACAGAGAGAGTGATCATGTGTAATAGGAGAGGTTAGAAGAGAGAGACAGAGAGATTGATCATGTGTAATAGGAGAGGTTAGAAGAGAGAGACAGAGAGAGTGATCATGTGTAATAGGAGAGGTTAGAAGAGAGAGACAGAGAGTGATCATGTGTAATAGGAGAGGTTAGAAGAGAGAGACAGAGAGTGATCATGTGTAATAGGAGAGGTTAGAAGAGAGAGACAGAGAGAGTGATCATGTGTAATAGGAGAGGTTAGAAGAGAGAGACAGAGAGAGTGTGAGAGGAAGAGAGAATCTCTTTTTCATGGCAATAAAGCTCCTTTGAACTGAACTGCATTCAATTTAGAAGGAAAGGATTTATGGCCTTTTCATGTTCACATGTGCTTGTGTGTGTATGCATAAACATTAAAATGTCTGCATGTGTATGAGTTTGTGTGTGTGTGTGATTTAAACTCCAAAATAATAAATCACAATAGAATGAGATGTTGTTCAGTCCATGAGGGTTGTCTATGTAAGACACACAACCCTATAGGTTCTCCAACTCCCCACATCCCCCATATCTCCCATTGGTTTCTCCCAAGCTCCCTTCACTCCCAAAGACTTCACTCGCATGAAACCATTAGTGTCTTGTCTTGAATTGTGGGGAGGCAGACTGCAGCTGCAGCTGGGGAAATTGTTACACGAATAAAACAGAGATGGATTGATGAGTAGATGAGTGTAGTGTTATCCATATGGACAACACCCCTTTACACCTCAGAAAGTGCAACCCTTAACAAATGGCCTTTATGGGTCTGCAACATTGTAGAATGGCCTCTTTATAGCTCAGTACCATTACAGTTCTGGTTATTGCATTTCTCCAAGCACGTTGTCTAGAACTGCACTGAGGCTACGTTCACAACATGGACAGAAGTTTGAATCCTGGTTTGTCATTTGGAATTAATGCCCATTTTACATCACTCTAGTTCGACATTCATCACAATTCTGCACTGGTGAAAGCATATGGAAACAAATGGCCAGCATCTTACATTTTCATTTAGCAGATGCTCTTATCCTTATCTTGCATGTGATGTCTAAGTTCTCAATCTTTGGCGGGTCAGTTCAGGACCGTATCCTGTCTAACTGGAATCAGCTCACCCTTTAAACACTATGCAGCTCACCCTCTAAACACTATGCAGCCCCCCCTCTAAACACTATGCAGCTCACCCTCTAAACACTATGCAGCTCACCCTCTAAACACTATGCAGCTCACCCTCTGAACACTATGCAGCTCACCCTCTAAACACTATGCAGCTCACCCTCTAAACACTATGCAGCCCCCTCTAAACACTATGCAGCTCACCCTCTGAACACTATGCAGCTCACCCTCTGAACACTATGCAGCTCACCCTCTAAACACTATGCAGCCCCCCCCTCTAAACACTATGCAGCTCACCCTCTAAACACTATGCAGCTCACCCTCTGAACACAGTGCTTTCAGCGCCTCTTTGAATGTCTCATTTCTGGTCAAGCCTACGCGTGCCTCCTCCTTGGCAATGCCTGGATGTCTATACTGGTAACATTACAATGTTGCCAAGGAGACACTAGTGACCAACTCCTACATATGGAGATGGTTAATGTCTCTCCTCCTCACTGCTGGTACAGGACTGGACTATACACCCCTGGTACAGGAACAGGGCCAGCACAACATATGTTGTATGATCATTGTTAAAGCCACGTTATCTTAAAGATGCGTGTCCTGAAAGCACATGAAATTCAGCCCCTTGGAAAGTCCCCCTAATGACAGGTGTTACCATGTCATTCCTAACAATGGCTCCCTACATGCATCATACAACCATGGTTAACCCTCGGCTATACACTTGTACACTAATGGTATAGGACTATCTACCAGGATAGTACTGGTATAGGACTATTTAGCAGTTTATAGAGGAGAACCCCAGAACATTTCAGTGGATATCAATTAGTTTATCCTTGCCTGCATGTGAAAGGAGCACCTTAGACAAACACAGAGCGGAAAGGCTTAATACTGAAGGCCTGTAGTTAGGTATTACAGTGCTCTTTATGTGACAATGAAAATAATTAACAGGATTGCATTGATGTTTAAACGTAACAGACAAAGATACGTTCTTTACTAGTTTGCAGATGGTTGTTTTCATGAATGGACAGGCTGGTGAATCAACTTATGTTGCCCCTTGTGAACCAAAAGCCCCGTCCTGATGGTCGAGTCTAAATGTGAAGCCACACTCATGCACAGTGGTACGTTGCCTAACAACAAACAAGTAAATCTCCTTACTGGGAGACGATGGAGTGGTTTATCTTCCTGGTTCAGTTAACATTCCACTCGAATGTCTAAATCACAACAGAAGAGTCTAAGCTGATTGGCCCTGTAAAGCGCACACTCTCAATATAGCCCCCCGTACATATAATATATATGGGACGTCAGGGACGAATCATACCATTTGAAACTGGATCAAACGCGCTTGTGCGTGAGCTCTGCACCCCACACCAGCTGTTTTTTGCGGACGTGAAAACTGACTGTTAATAAGATTAGATATTTAGTGCTCGGGGAGATAACGGTCATTCAAGATGTCACAGACATGATGTAAAACGGAGTACCTACACTCTCTAATTAGCTGGATCCTTTAATCTCGTGTAGCAGCACACAGTTAATACATTGCCCAAGCCCTCCTAGCCTATTCCTGCCTTCCCTCGGAGAATATAGCCGGGGTGGTCCAGCGGAATCATCACATTGGTGTCCCTCGCGACTCGGTTGGTTTACACGGGTCTCATGTGATTAATTAAGCCTCGTGTCACTGCTTTCGCGGTAAAATAGATAGCCTAGCTACAGTATCTCTCTCTGGTACCCACACGCTTTTGCGGTGAGTGAACATTTTTACGCACCAGTGTCACTCGTTCCCAGGCAGACTTGTGATGGATTCTGATTTCCCACCTTGCGATCATTTGTCAATTTGTGACCAACATAATGGACGGGCCTTAATATCGTCCCTGCACGAGCTGTCAGGTTGATACAGCTGTGAGACTAATTACCACGAACCAGCAGCCGGGAGCTGCTGCCTAATTATGTGCTGCTGCCTAAGACGTCATAAAAACAAATGTATTTTTCATGTTTTGTTTAAAAACGTTATTCGCGTAGTATACTACAAGACAGGTAAGATTTGACGTTGTCACGTGGGTGTTCCGTTCCGCTTTACACACAGTGGATGTTTCAATGCGCAAGAGCACCTGCTTTGCGCCTCGGTGTTTCTGCAGCGCACATAGTCGGTCTTACCTTGAAGTCGAGTATTGGCGACACCGTTTTTCTCTCGTATCCTCGAATGAATCAACACTCCTATTCCTCAGCGTCGTGCGTCGCATCAGGAGGGCTTGAAAGAGAGAAACCTGGCGAGAATTTACGTGTTAGAAAGCTCGGTGTCCTTCTCTCCGTTCCGCTGCTTGATCTCTGAGTTCGTTTGCTCGCGTATACCGAGGGAGCAGGCTGGGTTCCCCTCCGAGGCAAAGCCGGCGCGCGATTGGTCCACAAGACTGCTCACGGCCCCCTGCCTGTAGGAGGGGCCAACGATGCTACTGGGACCCCAGCAGTGCGCGCACGCCAAATCTATCTGGGTCTGCGAGACTTGACAGCCTCGAGACACTTCTGATTAGGCCTATAGAGTTCCCTCAGTAAGGGGTCTCGTGCATAGTTCTAAAACTAATTGCCGGACGAGCACGCCACGACGCACTACGAATAAAACCCATCTAAAGGAAGAGTGGGTTTGATAGAAACAGAAGGCTTCCGATAGTCCGCATCTACACAGGACAATTTAATCTCTCTCTGTCTCTCTCTCTCTCTCTCTCTCTCTGTGTGTGTGTGTGTGTTCCTCTCTTAAGCGATGCTGTAGATTGAAATAAGGTGTGCAGCTGGCGACAGAAAGCTCGCAGAGTTAAATGTGGGGAGTTCCAAGCACGCAAAGCCGACTCTACCCGGATGGCCGCAGTCAGAGCCTCTAATTTGACTTGGGGATTGTGTAATAGCTTGCTCTGCTGCAGGGCAACAGTAACGCTACTGCTTTCTGCCCAATTAAATAAAGCGGAGAGGGTAGGGAGCGGGACGCCGGCTTCACGATATCCACCCAGAAGACCGCCGTCAGAAACTTTTAAAATTGTCACCATCTCCAGTTGTACATACAGTGCCCTCCAAAAGTATTGGAACAGTGAGGCCAATTCCTTTATTTTTGCTGTAGACTGAAAACATTTGGGCTTGACATCAAACGATGAATGTGAAACCAGAGATCAACGTTTCAGCTTTTATTTCCAGGTATTTACATCAGGATCTGATGCACAAATTAGAAAATATCACCTTTTTGTTCGAACCCACCCATTTGTCACGTGAGCAAAAGTATTGGAACATATGACTGACAGGTGTGTTTTGTTGCCCAGGTGTGTCCTATTACATACATTATTCAATCAATAAATACCACTGAATGTCTACACTCAGATTGGGTAAGATAGGTTTTGTCTATGCAGACTGTATTCAGAGGTGAAAACAACATGAAAACCGGAGCGCTGTCTTTGGGTGAAAAACAAGCAATTGTGAGTCTTAGAGAAGATGGAAAATCAATCAGAGCCATTGCAGAAACATTGGCCATAGCCAGTACAACCATTTGGAATGTCCTGAAGAAGAAGAAAACTACTGGTGTACTAAGTAACAGACGTCGAACAGGTAGACCAAGGAAAACATCAGCAGTTGATGACAGAAACATTGTGAGAGCTGTAAAGAAAGACCCTAAAACAACTGTTAGTGAGATCAGCAACAACCTCCAGATGGCAGGAGTGAAGGTATCACTATCTACTGTTCGCAGAAGACTTCATGAACAAAAGTACAAGGGCTACACCAGAAGATGCAAACCACTCATTAGCAAGAAAAATAGGAAGGCCAGGCTGGAATTTGCCAAAAAGTACAGAGATGAACCTCAAAAATTCTGGGACAAAGTTTTATGGACTGATGAGACAAAGATTAACTTTTACCAAAGTGATGGAAAGGCTAAAGTTTGGAGAAAGAAAGGAACTGCTCATGATCCCAAACACACAAGCTCATCTGTGAAACACGGTGGAGGTAATGTCATGGCTTGGGCTTGCATGGCTTCTTCTAGGACGGGCTCATTAATCTTCATTGAGGATGTAACACATGATGGCAGCAGCAAAATGAACTTGGAAGTCTACAGAAACATTTTGTCTGCCAGTTTAAGGAAAGATGCAACCAAACTGATTGGCAGAGCCTTCATCATGCAGCAAGATAACGACCCAAAACACACTGCCAAAACAACAAAGGAGTTCATCAGGGGCAAGAAATGGAAGGTATTAGACTGGCCAAGTCAATCTCCAGACTTAAACCCTATAGAGCATGCATTTTACCTGCTTAAGAGGAGACTGAAGGGAGGAACCCCACAAAACAAACAACAACTGAAAGAGGCTGCAGTGAAAGCCTGGGAAAGCATCAAAAAGGAAGAATGCAAAAGTTTGGTGACGTCAATGGGTCACAGACTTGCTGCAGTTATTGAAAGCAAAGGATTTGCAACTAAATATTAAGTCTTATTCACTTAAATATGTTTTAAGTATATCTGTTCCAATACTTTTGCTCACATGACAAATGGGTGGATTCAAACAAAATGTGATATTTTCTTAGTTGTGCATCAGATCCTGATGTAAATACCTGGAAATAAAAGCTGAAACGTTGATCTCTGGTCTCACGTTCATTATTTGATGTCAAGCCCAAATGTTTTCAGTCTACAGCAAAAATAAAGGAATTCGCCTCACTGTTCCAATACTTTTGGAGGGCACTGTACATGGCTGAGGAGACCATATTTTACAGTCGAGATTAACACTTGGAGTGCTCACTCTTGTTCAGGCGTGCACTCGCAGAATACGTCATTGCGTAGCCTACTGGGCACTCAGTATTGAGTAGCCTATCGTAAATGGGTCAGCATGGTTGGCTGCCTGCGCCGTAGAGAGAATACAGTAGATACACAATAACCTTGACTTAATTGTAACGAATAAGAGCGAATCCCGCTGTCTGTAAAAGTTGTGCAAGTGACAGTAGGCCACATCATTTTTGGTCTACTGCACTGTTATAAAAAAACAGGCGATAAAAAACAGGTGTCTACTTTACTGTACTCCATTTATACATATTATTATACATTTATACATACTTATTTTTGTATCACTTCCAAACCTATTATATAAATAATATCAAATGTTCAAACAGGTGGAGAAAGACACGAGTTCATAAGTGTACTTACATTTTTCAACTGATATGTCTGTATATAAAATACTTACAATTTAAAATGGCACATGTTGTTGTGCAGAGGACGTGGCCACGCCTTGTCACCTCAAGGCGTCGTTCGCCACTCGCTGGGCTCGAACGCACGACCTCTAACTTGCTAAGCGTGACCACTACCAGCTACGCCAAAGAAATGCTAGGTATATATTGACGCGGGTAGCCTTTAAATACCTGAGGAGTGAGTTTCACAAGTTCACACCCGTTACACATAGATTAAGAAGCAAGCAACATATTTGTTGCTGCTTATTTACACTTCAAAATACAAAGTATGAAAGTGTATGCAGCAGCCCTCCTGATCACCTTCAACGCTTCAACCTACCCAGACGATCCCATGTTACCCCGCTCTTCATCTCCCTCCACTGGCTACCCATCACGGCCCTTTTGATAAAAGCGTCTGCTAAATGACTAAATGTACATTTAAGTGTAAAATGAAGCAGGTTTATCTACTTTTCCGTGGAGGTCTTTGTTGTTTGTTAACAATTTTTTCATTTGGCGAAAAACTTTTTTACCTTCACTTTTGATTGGGAGTGCAAGAGTGGGGGGCGCAAGAGCATTTAAAAAAAAGAAATCTCTGCGCGGTTTTCTCTTATTGATCATTTCAGTTACTGGGGAATTGGCATATTGGCGCCCCCTTCAGGCAGCTGCAGGCACCCCTGCTTGCCGTGCAGCAGTTTCGTTTTCGTTTGTCGCAGCCAGGTTGTAGGTTGTAGCGGTGCTCGTTCTGGGGGCGCTGTCGGGGGGCGGCCGACGGGACACGGCACACGATTTCTTCCTCCCGGGGGGGGGGGGGGGGGGGAGACGGGGGGGGAGACGGCCCCAACTCCTGGGGCCGTCTTGGATCAGTTTGAATACAGCGTCACTTCCTGATTTCTCTCACTGTTGAAGACTTGGGTCGAAGGACAGAACCAGCCACCAACGACCCGGTCAACACCCCCTGAACAGCCTGTGTCCCCGAGGACAAAAGTGACTAACCTGTCCAAGTATAGTAACGAGCCTCTCACATGAAGTCATGCACCACTCGCTTTGCCACATGATTCATTAAAGAGAAACCCACTAATCTCCTAATTGTACGTGTCATGATTAGCCATAGTTGCTTCAGCATTAACTGACTATGGAACTGTCTGAATTGGTGCAGACTATTCTTTTGCAAACACACAAACAGATAGGGAGAGAGAGAGACAAGAGTTTTCACACTTGCTAACAGTGGCAACGATCACAGGAGTGTCATTTTCACAGGCGCTTTGCAACGCCTTTAGTGTTCATCTCTCAGATGTTGTGTAAATTAATTCAGCGCCACTTCGCCCACTGAGGCTTAGAGCTCATCCGACGACGTCAGAGCACGACAGTGACATGGTTAGTCCTTTCAGGTTCAAGTGCTTGGGTTAGTGGTGGGTTAGTGTTGGGCGAATATTGTTTTGTTATTGCAAGAGTGTGCTCATGGATCTCCACCATTTTGACAGAGATTCTCTGGGTTTAATTAAAGAGCAACCCTACATTGATGCATCCTGTAGGCCATCAGGAAGAGAGTGAGAGTGAGGAAGAAAAGGAGGGAGAAAGAAGGGGAGAGTGTGATCACGGCATATCAACGACATGATAGTGGCCATAAGGTCCATTTCTGCTGATTCGTTGACTTACATTTTTCAGCTAATTTAGGCCCACGTGAGGCTTCACTTCCCCACTCATGGGCTGTCAGAGTACTCCAGGCATGGCTGTCAGAGCACTCCAGGCATGGCTGAAGGTGACTGGGATGGTCATTGCCAGAACATACATGCTAACTGGTGTGAGGTTGGCTGAGGCTATTCAAGAAGAACAGTCTCCATTCTCTCTTTCAACCTCATTACCGTCCCTTCCTAAGATCTAACCCCGTCCGCAACCATCTCAGCCACCAGCGGCTTTTGACAAGCAATTGCACACAAGTTCAAAGAGACCGTGGGGTTTGCACTCTATTTCTGTGTGGGCTGGAAGGACATGTCGGGATCAGGGTGGAGTCTCCATTAAGGGGAGAGGAGGAGGAGAGGAGATATGTGAGGAGAGGGTAGAGGGGTGGGGAGAGGACAGGGGTGGGGAGGAGGTTGAGGAGAGGGGTGAGGGGTGAGTACTGACCTTTGTACTGCCTGTTGGCTTCACCTCTAAACCCCCCCAAAAAAGACAACCCTTTGCACACACATCTGAAGAATCAATACTTTAGAAATACTTTTGTTAGCTGTTTCTGAAACAAGGGCAAGACAAACAGACAATAAATCTCAAATTACAAACCCTATATCAGCATATCTATCTTTTGGCCATGTTTCTGTCAGTGACTTCTTGTAAGTCGTACTTTCTCAGAAATGCGGAGACTAGTGCCATCGCGTGGTTTAACAGAAAACTACACACGGTTTTCTTAAATACTTTGAAGAGTCAATTCAGTTATTTTCTTTCCCAGTTCCAAGTCTTAAAATAATTAGTCTAAAACAAAGGATTAAGTATTTATATAGACATATAGTTCTTACTTTCCAGGTTGGTCTCCTGAACAGGTTAAATTTCCCCAGTAATCCAAAACTTTTACTCTAACAGCATAAAGAGCTCCAACCTATTTAAAGTTCCCCCGTCCCCTTTCCTGGACGGGGTTCCTGTGGGAGGTTCTGGAAAGGCATGGGAAAGATTTCCAGTTTTTTTCCGATTACATTGCTGGTTTAAGAACGCAACACACAACTTGCCTCTAGTGCATCAAACTCACGGAGTATACGAACACAGACCTAAACAGAGAAAACTCACGGAGTATACGAATACAGAGGTAAAGAGAGACAAAGAGGCGACTTTACAACAGAGACAGGTAGGAAACATAGCAGCTAACCCTAACCCTTCAGTAGATATGTGTTACCTGGTACAGGCTGTGTTGACCAGTACATTTACATTAAGTCATTTATCCAGAGCGACTTAGACTAAGTACAGGGACATTCCCCTTGAGGCAAGTAGGGTGAAGTGTCTTGCCCAAGGACACAACGCCATTTGGCACAGCCGGGAATCGATCCAGCAACCTTCTGATTAATAGCCCGATTCCCTAATCGCTCAGCCATCTGACTCCCAGTAGATATGTGTTACCTGGTACAGGCTGTGTTGTCCAGGACCACTATAACTCTTCAGGGGCATCTGGGTCATACCCTCTGAGACAGGATCTGTCGGGTCGGTAAAGAGGCAGAATGATGGGAAGCTGTTATGAAGGTTTTATGAAGCTATTGTAAAGATATGAAGATGTTAACGGATATAAATCTGATTTGATGGATATATGAAGCTGTTATGAATCTGATAATAACCAAACTGACTTCTGTGTCCTTCTGTGGGGGCAATGACTATCCAGATCTGCACTGTCATTATGCTGCTCTGCACTGGGACTATCCAGATCTGCACTGTCATTATGCAGCTCTGCACTGGGACTATCCAGATCTGCACTGTCATTATGCAGCTCTGCATTGTGACTATGCAGCTCTGCATTGTGTCTATGCAGCTCTCAGATGTTTACCGTCTGCATGTGTGTTCCCGGCTAGGTGCAGAGGATGTCCAGGGCAGACTGGTCGTTCCTGGAGCACCTACTGGAGGAAGGGCAGGAGTACTCCACAGGCGTGGGCCGAGTGTGGCTCACAGTTCTCTTCCTGTTCCGCATGCTGATCCTGGGCACTGCGGCAGAGTCAGCCTGGGATGACGAACAGGAAGACTTCCTGTGCAACACACGTCAGCCGGGCTGCACCTCTGTGTGCTACGACAAGGCCTTCCCCATCTCACACTTCCGTTACTTTGTCTTGCAGGTGGTCTTTGTGTCCACACCCACCATCTTCTACTTTGGCTACGTAGCGGTGAGGGCAGCCAAGGACAAGAATAACAAGGAGGAGGGGGAGAGGAGGAAGACTGAGGTGGGTGGTGGAGAAGCAGCAGAGGGCCTGAAAGAGAAGAAGATGGAGGAGAGGAAGAAGGAAGAAGAGGTGGAGGAGAAGGAGGGAGAGAGGAGAGGAAGGAAGTCTGTGAAGGTGCTTCCAGAAGCTCCCAAGCTGAAGGGGCGTCTGTTGTGTGCGTATGCTGCCAGCATCCTGCTCCAGCTACTCCTGGAAGCCAGCTTCATCGCTGGACTCTGGCTGCTCTATGGCGGCTTTGTCATCCACGCCAGGTTTGAGTGCGTGCGTGACCCCTGCCCTCACATCGTGGATTGCTTTGTATCCCGTCCCACTGAGAAGACCATCTTCACCATCTACACCCAGGTAATCGCCGCCATCTCCCTCCTTCTCAACCTTGTTGAGCTCTTCCACCTGCTCCAGCTGGCCATCACCTACCGGCTGGAGAAGTTCTACCGCATCCAGGATCGGTGCAGCATGCCCGGCATAGGAAGAGCTATGGCTTGCCCTGTGGCACCGGCATCCTCCTACCAGAGCCACCTCTACCAGCCTGAAGGGAGGGAACAAGGCTATCCCCAGCCGTGTGAGAGCTACGTTGCAGCAGAGGTGACCTGGGGCACTGGGGACCCCCCCACCACAGGGGACCTGCTCCCTAGCTACCTCACCTGCATGGGGGGTTTGAGGACCACACACTCCCCCCGAACCCAGGTCAAGAAACACACACACATCACACATGATGGCACACACACAAAGGGTTCCCATAAGGGACATTCCAAACCGAAGCATTACGTTTGAGAAACCCATCGACTGTACTATGTCAAGGTGGATAGGGGTGTGGAAGACTAACAACGGCTACAATATGTGGACAATGAATGAGTTCTACTGCATTTGCGTGACTAAGTGATGTGAAGATACCTAGAAGGGAGAGACAGTTGCAGAAATGGAAAATAAATGGATAAATTGACTTTATTCAAAATGAAATACAGGGAGAAAAAGTTTCTGGAAAAAAAGTGTCTGAAATGAAGGAAGGCAAGTAAGGGAGACTGACTTGGATGAAAGTTGTGATGAAATTTGACAATGAAAACACAGGGAGGACACCAACTATAGGGGACGTGTGTGAAAATGTTTACTGTATATATGTGTGTGTGAATATGTTTCCTATACATTGTGTGTGTGTATGAATATGAATTTGAATGTGTATTGTATGTATTTACATGTATTCATTTATCAGACGCTTTTATCCAAAGCGACTTCCAAGAGAGAGCTTTACAAAGTGCATAGGTCACTGATAATTACAACAAGATAGCCTCAAAGCATTGCGGGTAGCCAAAACAAGAAGCACACATTGTGAACAACCAAAAAATAAGTGCCAAAGGGAAGAGCTCTAAGAGCATGTAGTTAAGCAAGTTACAATCAAACAACGTGAATCGCTAAGTGCAAGTGTACCTGTAAAAAAGCAAGCAAAAGTAAAAAATTTAAATCGCAGCGAATACAACAGTTTAAATCAGTTACCACTAACCAACAAGAGCAACAAGTGTCTAAGCAAGAGTCATTGTGATCCTTGAGGAAACTAGCATTGGGTTCAGCAAACATAGCATACCTAAGTACCGTTGTACTCCCTGAACAAGTGTGTCTTGAGCCTTCTCTTGAAGGTGGAGTGACAGTCTGTGTCTCTGATGGAGGTGGGGAATTGATTCCACCACTAGGGGGCCAGGCAGGAGAAGAGCTTGTGTTGGCACCGGGCGGTCTTGAGCGGTGGGACCACCAGGCGGTTGTCTGAAGAAGACCATAGGTGGCGGGTGGCGGGTGGGGGTGTAAGGCTGCAGGAAAGACTTGATGTAGTCGGGTGCAGTCCCGTTCACTGCTCGGAAGGTCAGTACCAGGGTCTTGAATCTGATGCGGGCCGTGATGGGTAGCCAGTGGAGGGAGATGAGGAGCGGGGTAACTTGGGAGCATCTGGGTAGATTGTAGACCAGGCGGGCGGCTGCGTTCTGAATCCCTTGAAGAGGGCGGGTTGCGCATGCTGGGAGACCGGCGAGCAGCGAGTTGCAGTGGTCCAACTTGGAGAGGACAAGTGCTTGGACAAGCAGCTGGGTGGAGTGCTCAGACAGGTATCTCCTGATCTTCCGGATGTTGTAGAGGGTGAATCTACACGACCGGGAGACCGCAGCAATGTGGGCCGTGAGGGAGAGCTTGTCATCCATGGTAACCCCAAGGTTCCTGGCAGAGGATGAAGGGTTCACCGTCGCAGATCCCTGGGTGATTGAGAGGTCGTGGAAGATGGAGGGGTTTGGCCGGGATGATGAGAAGTTCTGTTTTGGCGAAGTTCAGCTGGAGGTGGTGCTTGGTCATCCAGGCGGAGATGTCTGCTAGGAAGGCCTCAATCCTAGCTGAGATCCCCGGATCGGTGGGGGGGAACGACAGGTACAGCTGCGTGTCGTAAGCGTAGCAGTGGTAGGAAAAGCCATGGGAGGTGATAATTCGGGGTGGTGTACAGAGAGAAGAGGAGGGTTCCAAGGACGGAGCCCTGTGGGACATCAGTGGAGAGCTAGCCAGGATCTGATAGTTTGGCTGGCCAGGGTCTGACAGTTTGCCTCCCCAGGAGACCTGGTAGGATCTTCCTGATAGGTAGGATGAGATCCACTGGAGTGCAGTGCCAGTGATGCCCATCTCAGAAAGTCTGTAGAGCAGGATCTGGTGGTTAACCGTGTTAAACGCTGCAGAAAGGTCCAGCAGAATGATGACGGATGACCTCGAAGCCGCTCTGGCAGACTGGAGGGCAGTGGTGACTGAAAGGAGGTCAGTCTCTGTGGAGTGGCTGGTTTTGAAGCACGATTGGTTGGGGTCAAGTAGGTTGTTCTGAGAGACAAAGTTTGACAGTTGGTTAGAAACACATGTATGTGTTTGTAAATATGAATTTTTTGACCGTGTGTGTGTGAACATGAATGTGGACTGTATATATATATATGTATGCATGTGTGTGTGTGTGTGTGAGAATATAAATATGTGTACTGTGTGTGTGTGTTTCCCAGAGGGATATTGTGACTCTGAAGCCTTGTCTCTGCTCTGGCCAGTGGAATGCATTCCCAGGGGTATGGTGGCCCCAGACACACACACACATTTACAAACCCAGACACACACACACACATTTACAAACCCAGACACACACACACACATTTACAAACCCAGACACACACACACACATTTACAAACCCAGACACACACACACACATTTACAAACCCAGACACACACACACACATTTACAAACCCAGACACACACACACATATACGAACACACAGGCTGGGAAACTCTTGGGCAGTGGTTTGGTCCCATGAGCTGGGAGGAGGGGAGTACCGTGCTGGAGGGATGCAGAACAGGCTCGGCTGTGTAAACACACAGAAACACGTACACAGACACGTGTACTGTCCATCAATGTACACGCACAAGCGAACACAGAGGCACACATATCCCACATGCACATACATTACACAAAGACACATATATTCATCCAGGTACACAAGACCTAACAATAACTACTCTGGGTTAGGGTCACATTGGAACACTTGACTTGTATAATGGAATGATATGGCTTGGGAGAACTCATCTCTCTGGGTTTCATGTGTGGAGATACTGGTGCCCACACGTCTTGCTCGTTGGAGGACACATTCAATCCTTGCGCAGACCACGTGAAATTTCATGTATCAAAGAGCTCATCGTCCTCTCATCCACATTCAAGGATATTTTTGTTTAAATTAAATAACCAATTTGAGATCCATTCCTAAATTTAGCCTGGAGAAAGGAAGTGGGTCTTGTATCAACCTCCCAACTCACCATTGTGTTATCAGTGCTGACCATGGGGGGTGGGACTGTTAATGTTCACTAAAACAAAGCTACTCCACTTTGTTATATTGTTTTGGAAAATTCTCATGGCCACTTCTGGCTGAATGTCAGGGGCCCTGAAAATTAACAATCAGATGAACAGGTCTTCTTTGGTTGTCAGGACTGCTCCAGACAGTGGGGGTTAGGGTTAGTTAGGGTTAGGGTTAGGGTTAGTTAGGGTTAGTGTTAGTTAGGGTTAGTGGGGGATCTACCAGCATTTGAGGTAGAGAAGACCGAGGTGAGGTCATTACTGGAAGGTCCAGTAGAAGGTATACCTTCTTATCCAGGTGTTGTAGATACAGCAGACAGGGACAGAGGTGGGGTTCCTCTTGAATATGGGAGGAATTAATCCAAATAAGACATAGCATTCTATACAATAAACATGTCTCTTAATAAAAAAAATAGGATGTTTAAATAAATGATCTACAGTCTGGTGTCCTACCACTCTGTTTGCATTTCTGTGTATTGTGTCGTGGGTTGCCCTTCCAGAAGCAGGATGGAAAACGCCTTCGCCAGCCCTTCCAGACAGGAAGTGGATCAGACTGCCGTCATCTTCTGATGGCTCCCATCATTCCAGGGAGAACAATGGTTCTCTTAAAGCTCCTTTTCCAAGGGAGAATATTTTTTTGGTTTCCATAGCAGCTCTACAGGGCTCATCAGAGGAGCTAGACTATTGTTGTAGAAAGAGCGCTCTCTGTAGCATACCTGCTCCCTCGGGTAACACCTTCACAGGTGAGAACATCTGAACATCAACATGGGTCCTTGCATGGGACTAAGACACAGCCCTTCTAAACAAGACTGGTGGTAGTTGGCAGTACAGGGACATAACAGGTAAGGAGTTGACCTCCCCAAGTCCCTGACAAGTCAATTTCAAGTATACCATGATAACTTACATTAAGTGTTGTGTCTGGTGCCCTCATTAATAACAAACTAGTCCAGACTAGCATCTTCTGACGTAGTCGGAAGGTCAATGAAGACTGAGAGGTGCGTAGTTGAATGGGTTGATCCTGCTACCTCTGGAGAGCACGGATGAGCACGGAGCATCCCAGGGGGGGATCAGCCAGAAACATTCCTTCCCTTAGATAATGAACACAAATTCAATTCATTAGTTTTACATACATGTAATTTATTTGTTCCCCAAATTAAATGCTTCTGTTTGAATTAAATACTTTTGTGATCTGTCAAACAAGTTTTTTTTTCTAACCCTAATCAGAATGTGTTTTGAGTGGATGGAGAGACTCAGAGACTGGCTCTTGCAAATATAAGCGGGAATGTGGCTTCTGCCTCAGCCTAACCTCAGTGTGGCCTGTTACATCCCCCCGAAAAAGAATTGGAAATCATTTTTGGAAAAAAATGATTCCAGCATCAAATTGTTTTTTACTGTACTTGGAGGGGACTAATATGAGCAACCAGAGTAAGTTTCATGCATGTGGCACCTTCATAGTCAGAGTTAGAGGGTAAAAAAAGGTAGGGAGAAAGGTAGGAAAAAAAAAGGTGAGAAGGTTGTTTTTTTTTTGCAACCATAAGTGATAATGTGGGCTATGAGAATGACCCCCGCCAGGGTTGGAGGGAGGGTGGGGGGAGGGAGCAGAAGTTGGCAAAGCCCAAATAGAAACAGGAGGACATCCACAGCAGCTCATGTGATCCTCCACACCACCAGGAGATGGCGATAGAACATTGCTGGTGTGTGTGCAGCTGCAGCAATCAAACAGCTGATCAAGTCACAGGGACGGGAGAGAGGCCCTGCATCAGTGCAGACACAGTGATGGGAGAGAGGCCCTGCATCAGTGCAGACACAGTGATGGGAGAGAGGCCCTGCATAGACACATCCATAGCCTGCAGATGAGAAGGACCTAAACACGCTGCTAGTTTCCTCCTGTGGATCTGGACACCACAAGTCACAAGTTTAAGAAAAAAAGGAACTTGATCAGTGCTGCATTCAGATAGTGAGTTAGTGAGGGTTTGGGAGTGTGGATGGAGAGATGGAGCCAGGGTGGTTGTGTAAACGACAGCGCAGGTTCAGGTGTGAGTTAAAGGCAGTATTGGTCCCTGTGGGCAGAGGGCTGAGCAGGTGAATAATGTATGGATGCTCACAGCGTAATGAAGTGGAAGGGATCGGGAGGAATAAAGCTGGTCTCTCAGGACATACACACTTTAAAGAGCTCCCGCCCTCCCTCTCTCCTTCTCTCTCTCTCGCTATATGCTGGTGGCTAAAAGGGATAGGATGTTTCTGTTCTCTTTTTATGCATCATTGATGACGAGGGTCAGTGCATGTATCCTGCACACTGCTCTGGTGTATCTGTGGGTTCTTGATTAGACGTCTTCACAGGTAGAGGCTCACTGCTGCTGAGGAGTAGGGATGCAGCGAGTAACAGATTTAACTGCAATTGAAAACGTCTTGGTTTTGTAACCGTAAAGGCTCAGCTACACCCAGTGTTTCTGTTCTAACTCTCAATAAAGGGACATTATGGTACATCAGTGTTCTATGAACAACGGTTGCACTGTGAGGAGAAATAAACAAACATTGCTGGAGTTTGCAAACAGTTGTGGAAAACTCAGTTCCCCTGTTGCCCCTTCAGCGCGCCTGCGAGAAATCATGAAGTTTTCTCCTATTGCTAGCTTGAGCTGACAGTATGTGATTTATTGTCGCGTGTTAGTATACCTACTTTCCATCAGCATAAGATACATTTATTGTTGTTTGTTAGTTATTATCCATTGGGAACATGTATGACAGACCAACAATTGATCTGTTAACATTAACGACTAGCAAGCACGCTGACTATCAGAAAAATGAGTACATTATAATGTAGCAAAAAAAATTGACTAGCGAGCCTAGCTAATGTTACTGCTCAAATCCGCTCAAATAGCTAGCCCATTTTACTGTGAGAGTTAGACAAACCTTACCTTCCTAATTGTCGATGTAGGTCAAAACGTACAATTAGAACACCTTTTAGCAACATAGAATCCTTTGTACATTTAGATTTACATTACATTTAGTCATTTAGCAGATGCTCTTACCCAGAGCGACTTACAGTAAGTACAGGGACATTCCCCCCGAGGCAAGAAGGGTGAAGTGCCTTGCCCAAGGACACAACTTCATTTGGCACGGCGAGGAATCGATCTGGGAACCTTCTGATTACTAGCCCGACTCCCTCACCGCTCAGCCATCTGACTCACTCTTTGTACATCGTTAATTGGCATTATCACTCTAAACTAAAAACTAAAAAACAGCATTAAAAAACGGCATGAAAGAGAACTAACTAGTCTAAGTGCTAACTACCGGAAGTTGTTGACCTGGCTGATGCAATCTGCCGAAGTGATGCGTATAGTATTTTACATTCATTGGTTAGACTGTGGAAGCCAGTTTCCATAGTTTCATTAAGTTTCAAAATGAACCGAAAATATGAGTACACTCATTACATAAAATATCTCACTTTTTCAAGTTGACGTCAAGAAGTGTGGGCTCTGAGATATACTTAAGTATAAAGTAACCATTACTACTACATACTACACATTATATTAATACATTAATGCAAAGACCCTATAGACAAGCAGCACATTTGCCAGTAATCCTTTTCGACGCAGTCAATTTAAAACAATTTAAAACTCCCTCATATATGGCCATGGCTGATCAGGAGGGTCTCTATTCTCAGTTATGTTGACATTGCTAACTCCCTCTGTCTTATCTATAAGGGAGAGAGGAGAACAGAGAAGCCTAAAACAGAGTAGAGAGCAGAGTAGGCCTACAGTAGAATAAAATAGTCCTCAAGTACACTGTAAAATAATATATTTAAATTACTGCACTTTTTCCGTAAATTGTGTATTTCTGAATTACAGGAAATACAGATAGAAAGACAATGGCAAACTGTAAATTTATATTTTTACATAAAAATTACAGCCAAATGTTGTTACTTAAAAATACACTAAAATGTATTTTTTTTTTTTACAAATATTAATAACATTTTCACCTAAATGTTCTGTTAAAACACATAATTTCATAATAATAACTTTTTCACCAAAATGTTCTGTTAAAACACAATTTCAAAACGAGCTATTTTAACAGTTATTTTGCAGATATTTACTTCCATCCCACCGACAAATAACTTCTTAATAACATAATTTGTGGTTTAGACATAGGAACCTTGAATTGTGAACTGAGCTCGGGTAATTGACATCATGCAATCCCAGCATGCACCAGTCAATATCAAAGACTACAAAAGCCTACAAAAGCCTTTTTGGTGCTATCTCGTTGTTTATGATCATTGACCAATGAACCTTAGTAAAGCGCTCTCTTGGAAGTCGCTTTGGATAAAAGCGTCTGCTAAATTAAAAAATGTTAAGACTCCAGAGTAGGACGAGGGAAAGTTGATTAGATAGTTGTGTAGTGGCATCACTTCTGTTACCCAGAATGCCCCGTGGCAGGCTGAAAAGCAAAGTTAAAGGTTTAAGCTTAGTTAGATAAGCATTGTAAAAATGTTTTTACTGTAATTTCATGGATTTAATCTGGCGTCCTAACTGCCATTGATTGTTCCAGTTTTTTACAACTTTTTTTTTTTTCAATTCTCAATCAATTCTTTATTGATAATGTAAAGGTAGAAATAAAAAAATTGTAAATGATGCCAACTTTTTAATAAAAATATTATTCTTGCCTTCTGCCTTGCTCCATGGTAGCTTTGTAGACAAGCTTGCATTTTGATGTAAGTAATAGCCCGGAAAAAGCAATGACAATAAATAATATCGATCATGCCACCAAATACAGATTAAAACTAAATAAGAAGCCTGGATTGAAAATGTAAGAAGTAGAAAGTACATATATGCGTGTAAAAAAATGAAGGAGTGAAAGTAAAAAGTACTGATACCAGAAAAATCGACTTAAGTACAGTTATTTCTGCCAATGTGTTAAAAATGTTTACGGAAACACCTCTAATTAAAACCTCTAATTTAAAAATGTTCATGTGATTTAAACATCCCTAACGTTGTGAAATAAATTAATGAACACTAATCAGTACACAGACTATAATTGTACCATCCACATCTATCATCTTTGCATCCCTACTGAGGAGGTGGACACAATGCTGTTTATGGCTGGAGCAAAACCTATTGAGTACAAAGCTATTAGTACGTAGAGTCTTTAGAGGGGAGATGTATAGATCAGGTTCTACTTTATCTCTCTCACTCCCCTCTCTCCCTCCCTCCTTCCCTCTCTCTCTTTCTCTCTCTCTCTTCTTCTCATTCTACCTCTGCGTGTTGCTCCTGTTGAACATGTGACATCAGACAATAAAGATATATTATTTTTAGAACTGTCAACATGATTCCAAACTTCATAATCTCAACCTAATATTTTATGCAAAAGCAGCAAACACGAATAGAGGACCAAAAAGCATCGACATGTTAAACAATGATTACAATTTCACAGTTATATACTTTCAGGTAGAGTTCAAATGCACGCTGCTGTCTTGCCTTGTAATTGAGGGGAGCAGTGATTGGAGTTGTTCTCTGTGTCATGACACAACCTCTCTCACAGTTTAACAACACTGTCATTAAGCTGTAGACCCACCCACTACATCATGCGACATGCAGGATTAGGATAGGAGGAAAGCTGAGTTTTCTTCAGTGCATTATGAATGAATGATTGATGTGAAAGGAGATGGATCAGAAGGCTATAATCATGGTCTAACAAACACTCTTTACCAACATCCTATACCTAAAATATCATATTTTAATATGTAAGTATGTCATTGCATATTTAGAGGGAATGGTAATGCTATGTGGGCTTCCTTGTATGCATTGTCCGGAAAACAACAAAGAACTCCTGCTAGGTTTACCGAAACCTCGAAGTCTGGTCTTGTCAAGTTCTTCATTTCTCAGTCCACCTATAAAACCCTATTAACACATTTACCAAGGGACCAAAAAAACAATGTTCCATGTTGAAGCCTAAACAAATGACCATCATCTCTGAGTGACGGGGGTGTGTGTGTGGGGCTGTAGCTGGTGGAGAGCGATGGTGTGGGGGGTGTGGGACTGTAGCTGGTGGAGAGCGATGGTGTGGGACTGTAGCTGGCGGAGTGATGGGGGGGGTGGGAGGGGGGAAAGGAGAGCGATGGCTTAATGTGTCAGTGAGCGGGAACACGGCTGCGGTTGGGACAGAGGTGCTGAGGCTGGGACAGAGGTGCTGAGGCTGGGACAGAGGTGCTGAGGCTGAGACAGAGGTGCTGAGGCTGGGACAGAGGTGCTGAGGCTGGGACAGAGGTGCTGAGGCTGGGACAGAGGTGCTGAGGCTGGGACAGAGGTGCTGAGGCTGGGACAGAGGTGCTGAGGCTGGGACAGAAGTGATGTTCTGAGCACCTTTCATGAGACAAATGGAATGTCAATCAAGTGTCAGAGCAGGGAGGCATGTTCCTTCTGGGAGGAGAAGCTTCTGGAACGTTGTTCTGTCTCACTCGGAGCGCACTGGGATGTCATACAGAACAAGCCTCTCCTCCTCTATCTCTCACTTTCTCCATCCCTCTCTCCTCCTCCCTGTCCATCCCTCTCTCTTCCGCTTGTTCTTTCTTTCTCTCTTGTTCAAATCAAATCAAATCAAATTTATTTGTATAGCCCTTTTTACACGCAAGCATGTCACAGAGGGCTTCACATGCGCCCATAGAACTGCCCCTCAACCAACCTAAACCCTCAAGGAAGACAAGGAAAAACTCCCAGAAAAACTCCCACCGGGAGAAAAAATGGAAGAAACCTTGGGAGGAGCAATTCAGAGAGGGATCCCCTCCTCCAGAGACGGTTGGTAAGAGAGAGGAGCAGAACACAAGCTAAACATAGTCATACAGTGTCAATGGGTTTTGAAACACCAAAATCCATTGTTCGGCTTTATAGACGTTGGATGGGACCGGGAAACTCGCTGTTGGCCGTCATGGAGACTGGATTCCGGGTGACGACCTGGTTCAGCGTAGGCAGACCGACGACCAAGCAGGTCCTGACAGCTCAAACCCCCCACACCACAGGGAATGTGTGGGGGGGGGGGGACAGAGAGGAGAGCAGGGATTAGAGAATGCCAGGACAGCTAACAGTTACAGTCATAATAGAATGAGATCCCCACCGGTCAAGTGTGGACTAGTGCAGCAATTTAACAGAGCAAAAAGGGTATTTGATGCAGCCCCACACACCAAAACAACGACAGCCCCCCTCAGTTGGAACATGAAATCTGTTCCAGGGGAAAGAACTCTAAAGTAGGTTATACTTATACGAATAAGGATGAAAACAACCAGTCCCCCGTTGTCTCCAACTAGTAATAAAAACTATAACAGTAACAATATACAGCAACGGAACTATAATAATAATAATAATACTAACAATATACAGTAACAGGTTTACTTTATTTGTAACATCTAGCTGGGCAATGTGAACATAAGCTATAATTAAAATTTAAAAGTTACATGTGATACACACATAGGCAAGCACACACCCCAGGTTTACATAGAAAGTACACACATACTTCCCTTTAACAATCATAGAATTGACTAAACAAGAACGTTTTTAATCTAGTTTTAAATGTCGAGACAGTATCAGCTTCCTTAA
The DNA here is from genome assembly GCF_021917145.1 of Hypomesus transpacificus. Lineage (NCBI taxonomy): Eukaryota > Metazoa > Chordata > Actinopteri > Osmeriformes > Osmeridae > Hypomesus > Hypomesus transpacificus. The sequence goes on from NC_061063.1 coordinate 9,825,837, forward strand.
TTGAGATGGGTAATTTGTTCCAAAGAAGAGGTGCTCTATATGAGAACGCCCTACCTCCAGCAGTTTTTTTCTTAACTTTGGGTATTACCAGATAGCCGGCATTTTGAGATCTTAGAGTCCTTGCGGGGCAATAGGGTGCAAGGAGACCGGAGAGGTACAGTGGTGCCAATCCATGCAGAGATTTGTAAGTTAGTAGTAGAACTTTGAAATCAGCTCTGGCTTGGATAGGGAGCCAGTGTAAAGAGATAAGAGTCGATGTTATATGATCAAACTTTCTAGTTTTAGTCAATAGTCTAGCAGCAGCATTTTGCACCCGCTGTAAGTTTTTTAGGTAGGTAATTGGGAGGCCAGAGAACAACACATTGCAGTAGTCCAATCGGGACGTAACAAAAGCATGTATTAGTTTTTCAGCATCATCCTTTGAGAGGAATTTTCGTATTTTGGCAATATTACGTAGATGGAAAAATGCTGTTCTGGTGATTTGCTTAATATGGTACTCAAACGAAAGGTCTGGGTCCATTGTGACTCCCAGATTTTTTACCAGCTGGCTTTGAGATACTTTGACGCCGTCTAAGTCTAAGGTTAGATGGGATAAATTATTTTGGTGTTTTTTCGGGCCAAAAATTTGAACCTCGGTTTTATCCGAATTAAGAAGAAGGAAATTTGCAGTCATCCAAGTTTTCAACCCGGAAACACAGGTTTCCATAGCATGTGGAAATTCTCCCGGCTTTATAGACATGTATAGCTGAGTATCATCTGCATAGCAGTGAAAATCTACCCCAAAACTTCTAATTATGTTTCCTAAAGGCAACAATATTGTTCTTTCTTGTTCAGTCTGTCCCTGTCACTCTCTCTCCCAGTCTTATTCCCAATGTTTACTGGGTGCTGAGGGGGGATTTGTGTTTGACCCTAAGAGGTCTGAAGAGAGAGGTTTCCACTGAACTTCCCCTTTCCCTCCCCCTTCCCATCTCTTCTCCTCTCCTGTCCACTACTCCCCTCTCCTCTCTTCTCCTCTCTTCTCTCTCCTCCCTCTTGGAAGAGTAGTTGGATGTTGTGGGTCAGAGGGGACTAGGTTGAGTGGTCTTTCCAAAGAAAACAGTGACTGGTCAGGCATTAAGTGTGTTTGTGTGTGTGCCTTCCTGTCTGCTTGTGTATGACTTCAAAGCCTGGTTCTACAGCCAAGTTCATATAAATGGTTACTCTATATGGGATGAAAGGAGAGCTTATTGTTTGATTAATTTGCTCAAACCTAGCTTGTAATTCTCTCACCCATAAATAACTCACTGACAAGGATATTTCATTGAGGTGACAGGGTATCTAAACTACAGGGGAAAACGATTATGCTAATAGATCTCTGTAGTCATCAATCATCTATTGGACTGTCAATGTGGTGTCACGTAACATTCGTGATCCCCCTTTGGAAAGTGTTTCCTGGAGCAAATGTGTGTGTGAGAGCGTGTGTGTTGAATCGAACACACCCTCATTACATTTACTAAAACCCCGGGGCTGCGTGTGTACGTGCGCTCGACTGGAACAGGCATCGAAGAAAACGGTTAGTAAATTAAACACAATATGGGTGGTGGAGCTCTTGAGCTGAATATGAGACACTTTAAAGTGAGGACCCGATGGCTACACCAGGGTCCATGTGACGTCAGAGAAACGAGCGCGTAAAAACCAAAGAGCGCATGAGGAGTTGCATGGAGAGGATTGTATCACAGCAGTTAAGGATTCTACACGGTGCACCTGCAACAAGACTGGATCAAAATCTGCCCGGTCCCTTCTCAACATTCACTACAAACACTCAGAACACAAGAACCCAGCTGTTTGACATTGGATTTACTGATCCTGAATTACTGAAAGTGGAACTAATTCATAATTCTTTGAGCATTTTACGCCTGACTGTTCTGCGGAGGTAAAGTTCAGTGACTGCATTCTTGGTGGACATTTCTTTTGATATGTATGAAGGTTTCACTGACTTACCTGATTAATCGAGTTAGATCATAACGGGGACACTCCGCTTTGGCGCACGGATGTCTGTCGGAGTAGCAGCGTGTGCGCGGTTGATTCTCTGAAGTCATTAACTCCCATGGCTTACCCACCGCTAGGATACCCGTACTCACCTAGACAACAGGTAACTCACCCGTACTCACCTAGACAACAGGTAAATCCCCACACACCTTTAAGGAATTTTGAATAGTGACAATTGTTCCCTTGTGTGTAAAATTATCTTTCAGTGTTTATCCTGACGCGTCAATGTCTCTGTTTCCGTTAGTTCTTGATGACCTCGAGCTCACTGGCCAGCTGTCTCGAGCCCGGTGGAAGGTCTGTCGTGGACAGCCTGTCAGCCCCCTCTCATTCGTCCCTCAGTTGCCCGGTTTACGAGAGCAGAGTTCTTCGTTCTCCAGGGCACGAGCTGACTCCCCCCGCCAGTATCGGTGTCTACAGTGGTGCCTATAAAAGCCAAGGGTATTACAGCACGTGCGCCAGCGACGCCACAGCCCTCTATTCCAGGGTAAGGGTTTCTAAATGCCAGATATTGATATTCAGGTTGAGTTTCATGTAAAATGTTGTGGTAAAAGTTATATACAAGTGACTTTGACATAGTTGACATTGCATAGCTAGTTAAAGTTTAAAGTCTAAAATATAAAGACAAATATCAGCTCCCAGTATAAATGACGTGAACCTTTCTAATTACATTTAACAGTAGGCCTGTTCTATACAGACCTATCCACCTTCCACACACTAGTCCTGTCCAAAGGAGTAGTGCATGTGCACTTGAAGTTGAATTAAATATTTGAATTAATATTGCAGGGAACACTTGACTCCAAAGATGGAGCTGGCCCAGCCCTCGCAGCCCCCCAGGCCCCTGCATATTACCCCTACGACTATGCGTTTGGACAATATCCATACGACAGATATGGGTAGGTTAACCTTTACTCTTCAATTCATTTCTCGCTTTCGTCACAGTGATACGGTTCTCTTACATGCACACAGTCTGACTTAATGAAAAAGCAAACTGCAGAAATTTACCACATCTATATTTACTGCACATTTTCTATTTTTGTCAGGTATGCAAGTGCGGACGGAGCATCACGTCGTAAGAACGCGACCCGGGAGACCACGAGCACTCTGAAGGCCTGGCTGCAGGAGCACCAGAAGAACCCGTACCCCACCAAGGGGGAGAAGATCATGCTAGCCATCATCACCAAGATGACACTGACACAGGTAACCAGCCTGGGATGGCATGTTTATTCACAGATGCTGCTGTCTGTTGGAACACTGAGCGGTTACGAGGTTGTCAACATGACTCATTTCATCTGACATTATTTAATGGAGGTGACAAAAGAAAGACACTACACACTTCACCTCCACCCGTGTCGAGTCTGATGCTTCTGGTACAACCAGGTGCACATGCACATGATCTCGCTCACTGTCCCCTCTCTAAGGTGTCTACCTGGTTTGCAAATGCGCGCAGGAGACTAAAGAAAGAGAACAAGGTGACTTGGTCCCCGCGTGCTAATAAAGGTTCAGATGACCGAGGCCTTGATGACGACAGCGATGGCGGAGAGGAGTCTATGGAGGAGCAGCCAATGAAAAGCATTGCCGGTATGTACGCCTCCCCGCACGTAACAACAGGCTTATGATGTTATCGGTTTCACTATCGTTTTAGGAACAGGGAATTTTTCCAACATTGTCTCATCACATTATTCATGTCATGTCATTTCAGATGAAGGGCAGCATCCGGGCCTCCAGCAGGGTGATCTGGAGGACTTTGACCTGCTTGAATCAGACGGTTCTGATGGAGAACTGAAACAGCAGTTTGACATAAAGAGCATTTCCATCCAAACAGGCCCCCTGTCAGACACTTCTCATAGGCCTTGTTCTCACACCACAGACACATTTCAGAGAAACGAAAGATTGTCTACAAACGCTCCAAAACTGCCCCCAGAGCAAAACCCACCAGATATAGACAGCAAACCAAAAATCTGGTCAATCGCGCAAACTGCAGTTTCTTTGAATTCCGCTGTCCAACCTGAGTATTTTTCCTGCATGCGGTCATCCAGCGGAGCCTCCCTCCCGGGCTATCTGTCAGACGTGGGGCCTAACCCTAACCCTAGAGACCAGGGCTATCAATCAGACATGGGGCTGGCTGCGTCTCATAGAGACCCGGGCTCTCCGGTCGCAACGCTCAGAGAATGGGTTGATGGAGTTTTCCATGACCCCCCGCTGTTCCATCCACAACCGGTGCACCAGACAGCCTCCAAGCAAACCGCGGCATGGAAACGGTTAAACGGGTCCTCGATGGAAACTCAGGGACGTTTGTTTGAACACATTGCCTCCTCTCTACAGCACGTCTAGACTGCCAGCGCTAAAGTGCACCATGCTAAAGTGCACCATGCTTTTGTTGTTGTAGTGACTTTGGACAATGGAACACAGAAAATCACATATATGTGTGTGGTGGCACTTTTGATATTGCTTATGATAGAACACACGTTTCATCCCGGGGGAGTCGGCAGCTTCCCTTCCTCGGAGTTCACGCCTGAGTCATCACAACATGCGCATGTGTTCTCACATCCAGCAGACCTATGTGACATGTAATCAGACCACATTGTACACATTCACTATATTCCTGCGCTAAAGTCCAGTTGCAGCTGTCACTGTAATAAATTGTCTTTTTATAACAGGTGGACGTTTTCTCTGAGTCCAGTCGTTTGAAAGACACTTGTGCACGCAGCGCTTGAGTGCAGCCTTGCCTGAGACCAAAAGGATGTAGATCTATCCTGTGTGAGTGTGTATGTGTGTGTGAGAGACAGAGGGTTGGGCGAGGGGGGGGGGGTGGACTGTGGGATTGAAAGACAGAGAGAGAGGGAGAGAGAGAGGGTGGGCCATGGGGGAGAGAGAGAGAGGGTTAGGCGAGGGGGGTGGAGTGTGGGATAGAGAGAGAGAGAGAGTTGGGCGAGGGGGATGGAGTGTGGGATAGAGAGACAGAGAGAGAGAGAGGGTGGGGCATGGGGGAGAGAGAGACAGAGGGTGGGGTGAGGGGGAGTGGTGTTGGGGATAGAGAGCAGGAGTGTTATGAACCGAGTGTTATTCAGCCGTGACTAATTCAAACACACAAAGGACGGTGCTGCTAAATTGTTAAATCGATGCCACTTCCACCCTGGGCTCAGATAGCTGCAATCAGCGATGCGTCCCTTTTCATTAGGCGGTGTTTGACTGTATCAACAGGGGACCAAGGGAGAAAAGCCACTGCACTGCAGCCGGGTCAGAGACGACACAAGAACACAACATCCTCTGGGGCTTCAGTAAGAGGCTCAGTTAGGGTCGGCCTAATTCACATATTAGGGTGTATTTTTATTTTTTTTATACTTCCACTTCCTAATTTGAATACAGACAACACCTCAGAATAAAATCTATTATATAATTTAATAGATGTTTCTCTTAAAAATATCTATTTTTTTGCATTACCTTTTGAGAGTTTAATAATAATGCGACAGGAATGTGGGTAAAAGAACTCTTCATTTTCTTCTGATCCTTCTTCTCTGTTGTCAATTTAGGAAAGATGATAAAGTATTTATCAGAACAGAGAGAGATCCACCAAGGCTTTGTGTGGAATTAACCATTTCAGACTGAATAATTCAGGACCAAGTCAACCGAGTATTCCATTCTTTTTCTGCTTCATAAATAAATGATATATAGGATGATAAATAATGACATCCAACTCTTTCTCTAAAGTTTATTTTCTAGTACACAGTTACACATAAGCTTTAAACGAACAGTAACACTTCAAAGACAACAATTCGATAATGTACTTCTCCTTGTAGTGCAGTCTCCATTGCTTTATAAGCGTAGTGGGATGGGGGAAATATTTAACTAATATATCACTAATATAACTAAAAACAAGACCAAGACACAGCTAAAGAAGGCTTGAGAGATGGAAGGGACAGACTTTCATATTGATCTGAGAGGCAGATAGATAAGAGTAAATTATGAACCAGATGGTTTAATCAGAGATGAGATTACACGTTCTGGACATGACCCCTCTGACACAGTGAGTTCAAGCAGGGAGAATCAAAGCAGACTGTTGAGCTGCAGAGAGGAGGCCCAAAGCAACTTGGTCTGTGAAGGGCAACGATCATATACTGCCTTCTTTCTACTTCACCTGACACATTGCGTTTCGTTTGACCTAAACGTTTCATTCTCTCCTCTCCAGTCTCCCCTCCTTGTGGGTGATGTGGTTCTTTTAGCAGACACTTCCATCCACAGCAAAGGATAACCCTAACCACTAACCATAACCCACAGCAGTGTACAAGGGAATTTGAACCTGTGACCTCTTGATCTGCAGTCAAGTGCTCCACCAATGAGCAGAGCCCAACTGAAGTAAGAACAGACGTTACAGTGATGCTGGAAACAGAGAGACAAAGCCATATAGCTCAGCTTGATCTAGAGCTAATTATCATTGTTCATCTTTAAAAAGACGATGGGTTTTATTTTGTCCCCTTAAGATCTGAGAGGATTGTTATAACTTTGAAATAACTTAACCAAGGTCCTCATTAACTGATAGTTAGATGTCTGGAAAATTATTATTGACAACTCCCTCTCTCACCCTGCCTGCACCTTTGGACAAACACCTACCCCATTCACTTTCTCACTTTCTCTCGATGACACAAACACACCATCACCAAAGACACTTCATGGTCTCTTGTGCTGTCACACACACCAGGTCTTCCAGGGTAGAGCTGAGAGTAAACCCTCTCTCTCCTCTACCTGTCACCAACAAAGGAGGTGTCTATCTCTGCCACCGTCTCTGGAGCCACTGTCACTAGAACACGTTGTTATTTCCATAGTAAAGGTCAGATGTACTGTAACCCGTGTCTTCGGGGGGAGAGTGAAGTCACCCAGAGACAGTGATTAAAGGTCAGTTTTCCATGATTGCCCCTCATAATAAGGTTTAGGGCTGGGGAAAGCTATGCTGATCCTGGATCTGTGACTGTGTGCAACTTCTACCCCAAAGAAAGTTCAGATAATTGGATAAAAGGGACAGAGCTAGCTGGGTACTTAGTGAGTCTGAAGTCCTGTAATGTGACACATTTCAGAGAGGGAGGCTTCTAATGGGGCAATTAAGTACCAAGGGATGATATTTGTCTTGAGGGAGAATGGAGTGCAGTAGTGTGTGTGTGTGTTCACGTTAAAGGGAACCTGGCATTTATCCTCATTATGTGCTGCAGCGAGGGATGGAGATCTGCTCAGAGCCAAATCACTTTCACTGACCTGGACTTGCCACCTTTGTTTGCTTGAAAACTACACAGTTGAAAACCTGCAGTAGATCAAATTAAACCTTTTTTTCTTGAAGAATATAATTCAGCACAATCCCTGGAGGAAGGTTAACTGTACACTGGACGTAATATCTTGGTCAGGATCTAAAATTATTCTACTTCCATCTATTAGGACAGAGTATTTTGGGTTGGTTAATAATTGAATGTGCTGTTGTTTTATTCAGCACAATTTATATGCTCAGTTTCATTCCAAGGTTTTTACTCGGAGCCTCGTCTAAAACCTGACAGTCAACTTCCCTCCCACCAAAACCACCCAGTCTAGCCATCAACTCTGAACAGACCCAACTGATCATCTCAACAACACTCTCCTCCACCTCTCTATCACCAAACAGGAGCGACTACAGGGGCCTTAACACAGCCCCTCTATGGATGAGTACAGAATCACACCTCCTCCTCCTCCCTGAGTCGCCAGGGCTGATTATAGCAGCCTGGATGCTGTTCCAACCTGAGATCTGTGGGCTGGAAAACACGGTTCCACAGCAGCTCTGGGGTACGGCCAGGCGGATGCTGTCTGCAGCAGGCCAACTCAGCATGCAGGGGTCTGGGGAGAAGACTGATGAAATATATATACCATCGTCTTAAAACATGAATTGTTTCGCACCGCTGTTCCTTAACAGTCTGCATTTTCCTGAAGCCTTCCAAGGTTGGCAAAACCAAGACATCCCTGGGAAGCATCCGTGATGCAGGAGGAAAACTAGGGCCGAATCCTAACCCTACAGAGGAACTCTCCACAGCTGAACTGTGTCCATACAGAATATAGTTTTTGCCAACAATTCATACCTGTGAGGCAACACAGCCCTCTGAGGGACACTGATTGATCTGTTTCATCTTCATAACAAAACTATACTGGGTCAATGAAAGAACAATAAAAAATAAATAGGGAAAAAATGCAGTTTTATAAACATATTCTACTGAGACACACTATATATGTATATTTGAGTTTGGATGTCCCCTCCTTGAGTCACCACCTTACCGCGGTGGAGGGGTTTGCGTGTCCTAGTGATCCTGGAAGCTATGTTGTCGGGGGCTTCATGCCCCTGGTAGGGTCACCCAAGGCAAACAGGTTCCAGGTGAAAGACCAGACAAAGAGTGGCTCAAAAAACCAACCATGAAGAAATACAACAATGGTTCTCAGTTGCCCCTGCCCGGAAGCGGGTCACCGGGGCCCCCCCCTGGAGCCAGGCCCGGGGGTGGGGCTCGATGGCGAGCGCCTGGTGGCCGGGCCTTTTCCCATGGGGCCCGGTCGGGCACAGCCCGAAGAGACAACGTGGGACCCTCTTCCAGTGGGCTCACCATCCGCAGGAGGGGTCATGGGGGTCGGGTGCAGTGTGAGACGGGCGGCGGCCGAAGGCGGGGGCCTTGGCGGTCCGATCCTCGGCTGCAAAAGTTAGCTTTAGGGACGTGGAACGTCACCTCGCTGGCGGGAAAGGAGCCTGAGCTGGTGCGCGAGGTAGAGAGTTTCCGGCTAGATATAGTCGGCCTCGCCTCGACGCACAGCGTGGGCTCCGGAACCAGTCTCCTTGAGAGGGGCTGGACTCTCTTCCACTCTGGAGTTGCCCTTGGTGAGAGGCGTCGAGCTGGGGTGGGAATACTGGTTTCCCCTCGGTTCGGCGCCTGTACATTGGGGTTCACCCCGGTGGACGAGAGGGTAGCCTCCCTCCGCCTTCGGGTGGGGGGACGGGTCCTCACTGTCGTTTGTGCTTATGCACCAAACGGCAGCTCAGAGTACCCACCCTTTTTGGAGTCTCTGGGGGGGGTGCTGGAAAGCGCTCCTCCTGGGGATTCCCTCGTCCTCCTGGGGGACTTCAATGCTCATGTGGGCAATGACAGTGAGACCTGGAGGGGCGTGATTGGGAGGAACGGCCCCCCCGATCTGAACCCGAGTGGTGTTTTGTTGTTGGACTTCTGTGCTAGACACGGTTTGTCCATAACGAACACCATGTTCAAGCATAAGGGTGTCCATATGTGCACCTGGCACCAGGACACCCGAGGTCTCAGTTCGATGATCGACTTTGTAGTCGTGTCATCGGACTTGGGGCCGCATGTCTTGGACACTCGGGTGAGGAGAGGGGCGGAGCTGTCAACTGATCACCACCTGGTGGTGAGTTGGCTTCGATGGTGGGGGAGGACGCCGGTCAGGCCTGGCAGGCCCAAACGTAATGTGAGGGTCTGCTGGGAACGTCTGGCGGAACCCTCTGTCAGAAGGAGCTTCAACTCCCACCTCCGGGAGAGCTTCGATCATGTCTCGGGGGGGGCCGGGGACATTGAGTCCGAATGGGCCATGTTCCGGGCCTCCATTGTTGAAGCGGCTGACCGGAGCTGCGGCCGCAGGGCGGTCGGTGCATGTCGCGGCGGTAACCCTCGGACCCGGTGGTGGACTCCGGAGGTGAGGGATGCCGTCAAGCTGAAGAAGGAGGCCTATCGGACTTTATTGGCTGGTAGGACTCCAGAGGCAGCTGATGTGTACCGGCAGGCCAAGCGGAACGCGGCTTTGGCGGTCGCGGAGGCAAAAACCCGGGCATGGGAGGAGTTCGGCGAGGCCATGGAGAATGACTTCCGAACGGCTTCAAAAAGGTTCTGGACCACCATCCGGCGGCTCAGGAGGGGGAAGCAGTGCTCTGTCAACACTGTATACGGTGGGGATGGTGCGCTGCTGACCTCGACGGGGGACGTCCTGGATCGGTGGAAGGAATACTTCGAAGACCTCCTTAATTCCACCAACACGCTTTCCGACGTGGAGGCAGAGTCTGGGGACATCGGGGGGGGCCCTTCTATCTCTGGGGCTGAGGTCGCCGAGGTGGTTGAAAAGCTCCGCGGTGGCAGGGCCCCTGGGGTGGATGAGGTCCGCCCGGAGTTCCTTAAGGCTCTGGATGTTGTAGGGCTGTCTTGGTTGACACGACTCTGCAACATCGCGTGGACATCGGGGACAGTGCCTCTGGACTGGCAGACCGGGGTGGTGGTTCCCCTCTTTAAAAAGGGGGACCGGAGGGTGTGCTCCAACTTTAGGGGGATCACACTCCTCAGCCTCCCTGGGAAAGTCTATTCAGGGGTCCTGGAGAGGAGGGTCCGTCGGATTGTCGAACCTCGGATTCAGGAGGAGCAATGTGGTTTTCGTCCTGGCCGTGGAACAGTGGACCAGCTTTATACCCTCCGCGGAGTCCTGGAGGGTACGTGGGAGTTCGCCCAACCAGTCTACACATGTTTTGTGGATTTGGAAAAGGCGTTCGACCGTGTCCCTCGGGGGCTCATGTGGGGGGTGCTCCGAGAGTACGGGGTACCGGATTTCCTGATCGGGGCTGTCCGGTCCCTGTACGACCGGTGCCAGAGTTTGGTCCGCATTGCCGGTAGTAAGTCGAACTTGTTTCCGGTGAGGGTTGGACTCCGCCAGGGCTGCCCTATGTCACCGATTCTGTTCATTACCTATATGGACAGAATTTCTAGGCGCAGCCAGGGTGTTGAGGGGGTCCGGTTTGGTGACCTCAGGATCGGGTCGCTGCTTTTTGCGGATGATGTGGTCCTGTTGGCTTCATCGGGCCGTGACCTTCAGCTCTCACTGGAGCGGTTCGCAACCGAATGTGAAGCGGCTGGGATGCGAATCAGCACCTCCAAATCTGAGGCCATGGTAATCGACCGGAAAAGGGTGGAGTGCCATCTCCGGGTCGGGGAGGAGATCCTGAACCAAGCGGAGGAGTTCAAGTATCTCGGGGTCTTGTTCACGAGTGAGGGAAGAATGGAGCGCGAGGTCGACAGGCGGATCGGTGCGGCGTCCGCAGTGATGCGGGCTCTGCATCGGTCCGTCGTGGTGAAGAAGGAGCTGAGTCGAAAGGCGAAGCTCTCTATTTACCAGTCGATCTACGTTCCTACCCTCACCTATGGTCACGAACTATGGGTAGTGACCGAAAGAACGAGATCGCGAATACAAGCGGCCGAAATGAGCTTTCTCCGTAGGGTGTCCGGGCTCTCCCTTAGAGATAGGGTGAGAAGCTCGGTCATCCGGGAGGGGCTCAGAGTAGAACCGCTGCTCCTCCGCGTCGAGAGGAGCCAGCTGAGGTGGCTCGGGCATCTGATTAGGATGCCTCCTGGACGCCTCCCTGGTGAGGTGTTCCGGGCACGTCCCACTGGGAAGAGGCCCCGGGGAAGACCCAGGACACGCTGGAGGGACTATGTCTCTCAGCTGGCCTGGGAACGCCTTGGGGTCCCCCAGGAAGAGCTGGCGGAAGTGGCCGGGGGGAGGGAAGTCTGGGCCTCCCTGCTTAGGTCGCTGCCCCCGCGACCCGATCCCCGGACAAGCGGCAGATGACGACGACGACGAGTTTGGATGTTGAACTGACAAGCACATCAGCTGAGGTCTGATCCAGACATGAGAATATTACAATATCCTTTAAGTAGATGGTCCCGAAATGTCATTTTTCAAAGGTGTTGATAAAGTTGCTGTTTCATCCACTGTGCATGTCAGGGAACCATGCACAGTGGATGAAAGAACCAAAGAATGCCAAGCCAACCTGCTGATTATTACCACCGCCTTCATGTGAGAGAATCACAGGACCACAGCCTACATGTGAGAATCACACCTCCTAGCATTTTTTATTTAACTGGATAATTCGATAGCAACAGGTTTTGTTGAAAAGTAAAATTATTGCATTATGGATAAATGACCAAGTGACTCAATCGCAGAGCTACCCAGACACATGCCTTCCCTCCCAACCACCAGAGGAAGTCAGAACCAAACCTTGGAGCAGTGAGACCAGTAGGGCTCAAAGCACAGTGACAAAACCACACAACAGCCTCTCATACATCCTAGCTGCCATCTGAAAGTACTGTGTCAGAAATGTGGATAGGCAACTGTTGCCCTCTGCTTGTCAGAAGAGGAATTGCACCATAGGTTATTATTACAGTTTTTCTCAATTGGTTTGGCTCAATTCTTGAAACAGAAATTACATTCTCAAAGCTCCACGTGCATTTATCAAAATAGCCTATATGGTTCAGCACAACTACATAGATCACCTTCAAAAGATCATATCTCACCCAAAACAGTTAACTCATGCTTCAAAACCAAATCATGTTCTCATATAAATAGTCAATGCCCCCAAAATGAAAAGTTCCTTCTCGATTGCTTTGGCTCATCTCTCGAGAAAAAAGAGAACATACTCAAACCTTTAAATACATTTGCCAAAATAACCCAGATGGTTCAGCAAAACACCATGGAACACCTGCAAAGGGTAATCTCTTTCCTAAAACAGACAACTTATCAGTCAAAACTAAATCCTTTTCTCATACAAATAGTCAGTGCCCCCAAAATGAAAAGTCCCTTTGGCATTGTGTAAACACTGCAGGTCAAAATGTTTAGATGTTTTGTCAGTATGGCAGTGAACCTTAGAAATATCCCTTATGTGCACTGTGCTACAGTTACTGTAGTAGATGTTTTCTTTCCAGAATACAATGTGTCTCAATCTACATTTACATTTATTCATTTAGCAGATGCTTTTATCCAAAGCGACTTCCAAGAGAGCTTTACAAGAGTGCATAGGTCACTTACTGTATCATACAGTAACAACGCGATAGCCCCAAACATTTCGGGTAGCCAAAACATGAAGCATACATTGTGAAAAACCCTTAATGTTTTGGCTAACAACAATGTTTTTGGGGCTATCTCGTTGTTTAGGATCATTGACCTATGCACTTTTGTAAAGCTGTCTCTTGGAAGTCGCTTTGGATAAAAGCGTCTGCTAAATGAATACATGTAAATGTGTATCAAACAGAAAAAAGATTACAGTAATTCAAGAGTAGCCTACAAGGTTTCACATCACATATTGCACTTACACTGCCATGGAAATTCTTACTGTAATTGCCATACATCATGGTTACTGTTACAGGAAATGTGTACAGCACAATATACTTTCATACAATAAGCACATCAAAACGGCAGCTCAGAGTACCCACCCTTTTTGGAGTCTCTGGGGGGGGTGCTGGAAAGCGCTCCTCCTGGGGATTCCCTCGTCCTCCTGGGGGACTTCAATGCTCATGTGGGCAATGACAGTGAGACCTGGAGGGGCGTGATTGGGAGGAACGGCCCCCCCGATCTGAACCCGAGTGGTGTTTTGTTGTTGGACTTCTGTGCTAGACACGGTTTGTCCATAACGAACACCATGTTCAAGCATAAGGGTGTCCATATGTGCACCTGGCACCAGGACACCCGAGGTCTCAGTTCGATGATCGACTTTGTAGTCGTGTCGTCGGACTTGGGGCCGCATGTCTTGGACACTCGGGTGAGGAGAGGGGCGGAGCTGTCAACTGATCACCACCTGGTGGTGAGTTGGCTTCGATGGTGGGGGAGGACGCCGGTCAGGCCTGGCAGGCCCAAACGTAATGTGAGGGTCTGCTGGGAACGTCTGGCGGAACCCTCTGTCAGAAGGAGCTTCAACTCCCACCTCCGGGAGAGCTTCGATCATGTCTCGGGGGGGGCCGGGGACATTGAGTCCGAATGGGCCATGTTCCGGGCCTCCATTGTTGAAGCGGCTGACCGGAGCTGCGGCCGCAGGGCGGTCGGTGCATGTCGCGGCGGTAACCCTCGGACCCGGTGGTGGACTCCGGAGGTGAGGGATGCCGTCAAGCTGAAGAAGGAGGCCTATCGGACTTTATTGGCTGGTAGGACTCCAGAGGCAGCTGATGTGTACCGGCAGGCCAAGCGGAACGCGGCTTTGGCGGTCGCGGAGGCAAAAACCCGGGCATGGGAGGAGTTCGGCGAGGCCATGGAGAATGACTTCCGAACGGCTTCAAAAAGGTTCTGGACCACCATCCGGCGGCTCAGGAGGGGGAAGCAGTGCTCTGTCAACACTGTATACGGTGGGGATGGTGCGCTGCTGACCTCGACGGGGGACGTCCTGGATCGGTGGAAGGAATACTTCGAAGACCTCCTTAATTCCACCAACACGCTTTCCGACGTGGAGGCAGAGTCTGGGGACATCGGGGGGGGCCCTTCTATCTCTGGGGCTGAGGTCGCCGAGGTGGTTGAAAAGCTCCGCGGTGGCAGGGCCCCTGGGGTGGATGAGGTCCGCCCGGAGTTCCTTAAGGCTCTGGATGTTGTAGGGCTGTCTTGGTTGACACGACTCTGCAACATCGCGTGGACATCGGGGACAGTGCCTCTGGACTGGCAGACCGGGGTGGTGGTTCCCCTCTTTAAAAAGGGGGACCGGAGGGTGTGCTCCAACTTTAGGGGGATCACACTCCTCAGCCTCCCTGGGAAAGTCTATTCAGGGGTCCTGGAGAGGAGGGTCCGTCGGATTGTCGAACCTCGGATTCAGGAGGAGCAATGTGGTTTTCGTCCTGGCCGTGGAACAGTGGACCAGCTTTATACCCTCCGCGGAGTCCTGGAGGGTACGTGGGAGTTCGCCCAACCAGTCTACACATGTTTTGTGGATTTGGAAAAGGCGTTCGACCGTGTCCCTCGGGGGCTCATGTGGGGGGTGCTCCGAGAGTACGGGGTACCGGATTTCCTGATCGGGGCTGTCCGGTCCCTGTACGACCGGTGCCAGAGTTTGGTCCGCATTGCCGGTAGTAAGTCGAACTTGTTTCCGGTGAGGGTTGGACTCCGCCAGGGCTGCCCTATGTCACCGATTCTGTTCATTACCTATATGGACAGAATTTCTAGGCGCAGCCAGGGTGTTGAGGGGGTCCGGTTTGGTGACCTCAGGATCGGGTCGCTGCTTTTTGCGGATGATGTGGTCCTGTTGGCTTCATCGGGCCGTGACCTTCAGCTCTCACTGGAGCGGTTCGCAACCGAATGTGAAGCGGCTGGGATGCGAATCAGCACCTCCAAATCTGAGGCCATGGTAATCGACCGGAAAAGGGTGGAGTGCCATCTCCGGGTCGGGGAGGAGATCCTGAACCAAGCGGAGGAGTTCAAGTATCTCGGGGTCTTGTTCACGAGTGAGGGAAGAATGGAGCGCGAGGTCGACAGGCGGATCGGTGCGGCGTCCGCAGTGATGCGGGCTCTGCATCGGTCCGTCGTGGTGAAGAAGGAGCTGAGTCGAAAGGCGAAGCTCTCTATTTACCAGTCGATCTACGTTCCTACCCTCACCTATGGTCACGAACTATGGGTAGTGACCGAAAGAACGAGATCGCGAATACAAGCGGCCGAAATGAGCTTTCTCCGTAGGGTGTCCGGGCTCTCCCTTAGAGATAGGGTGAGAAGCTCGGTCATCCGGGAGGGGCTCAGAGTAGAACCGCTGCTCCTCCGCGTCGAGAGGAGCCAGCTGAGGTGGCTCGGGCATCTGATTAGGATGCCTCCTGGACGCCTCCCTGGTGAGGTGTTCCGGGCACGTCCCACTGGGAAGAGGCCCCGGGGAAGACCCAGGACACGCTGGAGGGACTATGTCTCTCGGCTGGCCTGGGAACGCCTTGGGGTCCCCCAGGAAGAGCTGGCGGAAGTGGCCGGGGGGAGGGAAGTCTGGGCCTCCCTGCTTAGGTCGCTGCCCCCGCGACCCGATCCCCGGACAAGCGGCAGATGACGACGACGACGAGCACATCAAAACTAACATTATGTATTACCTACACTAGTAGTATGAGTAACCACAGTAAGTTTCGGGCAAGTGACACTTTCCTAGTCAGAGTTAGCAGGGGGTGCATTACAGTAAGCCCGGCATGAAATGCACCTCCTCTATTGTCTGTTCTGTATATCCCAGCATCAAATGATTCCTATTGTACACTGAGGGGACTAGTATGAGTAACCACGGTACTTTTCAGGCATCTGACCCCTTCCTAGTCAGAGTTGCAGAGGGTGCATTTCATGGCATTTCAAAGCTGGAGTTTCACTAGTTGTCGTCCTCACTGTTTGTCTGGCCACAAATTTCATTGACATCATATCTGATGTTCTCCCTTACGATGCAACAGAGGAAGAATTGTTGTTCATGCCGCAACAATCCCCTACACTGATCTGCCGTGACATCATCACAAGCAGCATCCATTGTCTGGAGCAGGGAGCTCTGGCATGGAGAAAAAACCTCCTGGATAGGATCAATGAATAGGGAGTCAGGTGATATGAGCACCATCAGCATTCTTTGATGGGCAGTGAATCCTGATGAGTGGGTGACGGTGGAAGCTTACATTGTCCCACACAATGACAAATGTAAGAAAGTGGTGTCATGTAGAGGGATAAGATCGGATTGCAGGCAGTCCAAGGACACCAGGAGTGTCTGGGTATTGTATGGGCCAAGACTGGGAATGTGGGTGACTACACCATTCTCTGAAATGGCAGCACAAACAGTGATGTTTCCCCCGAGCTGGCCTGGGACAGGCTCTAAATATTTGATGGAAGGATTTATACTCCTGGATAGCTCCTGTCAGCTAACTAAACTTACTGTGTGATTGGTGATCGGGTGTGTCCCCTTGTTTGGTAAAGTTCTAGTTGCACCTGACAATGACTGTAAGCAGATGATCCAAGAGATCCATATTACAGTATATACCATGATGTTTTTCATGGTATTATGTGCCTGAAAGGTTTTTGACTGTGGAGTGAGCTATTGTGCAGGTGATGATGTACACAAGGAAATTATGCCAATAGGTTTTGCAGAGAACAACCACTTGACTGAGAAACAACAGTCAGTTTAGACCAGCAAGATATTTTCAATTGATAGTTGGCCTAATTGAAGGCAATTATACCTAACCATTTCAAAGATGTGCAAAATCATTTGAAATGTGTGCAAACTGTAGGCAATTGCACTTGTCATTTACAAGGATGTGCTAATACAATTGCAATTTGGTTAAAGGAATGAACAATTCCAATCTGTTGTGAACAAGTGCCAAGCGGTTTGGAGGTTTGCACATGTTGTTTTGAGAATGTCATTTCTGTTTCGTGAAATGAGCCAAACCAATTGAGAAAAACTGTAACATGATTATTGAATGGATAACATCAATGTAATAATAATACTGCATTTTTCATAGCTCATAGATGCAAACACTGTGGTTTTTCACACTAGACTGGAGCACATTCACTGTACCCTGAGGCTACTGTTGCCTCTCTGAATAGCTAGACCAGAACCTGTGTTTCATTAGAAAGCAGAATTTCTCAAGACTGATACTGGAGCATATATAATTTATTTAATACAAACTACAGAGAGAAAGACTGCTGAAGAGTCTTAATGATGATGACTCTGCTTGAACTGAAGCCCACAGTATCCACACGTGCCAACCTTCGTATCTTTGTCCTGGAAACGCAAAGTCCAGCACAGACATTCAGGTTAACAGACAGTCAGAATCAAACCCAATGCTAGTGTCCCAGATGTCACTGGCGTGAGGCTACCTACCAGGTTGATGTACACCTTAGGGTGGCCCAGGGCTCCCCCACCCCCGTCACAGGACACCACCCTTGCACCAACTTCACTGACTGGTTCTTCTGCCACCAGACTGATGGCAAAGTTCCTGTTCACCTGGATTACAGGCATCAAGGAGAGACAGTTTAGATGCCAAAACTGAGTTTACTTCGTAAAGTGATTGATTGAGTGATTCTTACCTCTTTCTGTCTGCCAACGAATCGGGCTCTTCTGGGGTCATGCTCATCAAACACCTAAATACAAATAACGCACATCATGGGTGACGTCAAGAGCAGACTGTGTGACTATTGGCAACACAAAAGCAGTCTAAATCGTTGCAGTTATCCGGCTAGCTGCCACCTAAACAGGACAACACAGCAGCTAACATGCTAGCTAGCATGCTAGCAAAGTTACTGGCTGAGTGAGCAGGAAGATGTTACTTGGCGGGCGAGCCTTGGTCTCACCTGGCCGGTGTGGGTGATAGCTTCCCCGGTGCTTGACACGGTTACGTAGTGTCGTGGTGCAGATACAGCTGACATTTTCAGTGGTGATACAAGTACCTTAGCATTTCTACTGAAGGACAGAATCCTGCCCGCTGCGGCCGCCATGTTTACTGACCCGCTACAATCACCCACAATGCTCCGCAGTTCGCGTATCAAAACACTAAGCTATGCTGGGTCCTAAATTCAATATTACATTACTTTTGCACATCTTTTTTAGAAATAACCTGGGCGAAAATCACATAAATAATTTATGACACATATATTACTTAAATGTGTGAAGACAAACTAAAAAGACTTCCTGTATGACAAAGCCCACCAATGAATTAACCATCCATCTACGTCACAGGAAGAAAGCCCAGCCGACTGCCTCCAGACTTCACGGTCGTGTTATTGAAAACAAACTCTTTGATGGAATCTACACAGATCTAAACCCTACCGTTGGAGCAAAAAGGTTGGTAACTTTGTATTATTAATTTGATAATAACTAAACTTATACACAGGCTCGGGCGAAAAGCAGATGGTTACGTCAGTCTGGCCTTGAAAATGAAGCGTGGTCGCTTCACTAAGTAGCCTTGCGCAGAAGAATATTACTATCATCTGTAAAACATTCAAAATCATATCATTGCTCCTCTTGTTAAAATCCCGTTATTAAGGATGTTCACGTGCTGCGAAGGTTATACATTCTTATAAATCTTGAGTTATTAAAAACAACCAGTGCATTTAATAAGATCATTTACAAAACGATGTTTACAGGTTTCTTCTTAATGCTGGAGGAAGATAGTCCACGGCCGTTATGTTAACCCACCAGGCCCGCACCCTGTCCCGGCAGCTGACCGTGCTGGGCCGGTCCTCCCTGTGTTGGTTCCCCCACCCTGGGTTCCTGTACAGAGGGCTCTCTGCCCTCTTAGCCACCCCTCGGCTCCTGGTGCCCGGCAGAGCCCCCGGCTTCCAGGCCCCCGCTCCTGCAACCTTCCCCCAGGACAGGGGCTCCCTCCTGGGCCAGTGCCAGCACCTCCCCTGTCTGCAGCCCTGCGCTGAGATGAAGACCAAGAGTTCTCTGAAACGACGTTGCAAAGACTGCTTTTACGTGCGTCGAAGGGGACGTTTGTTTGTGTTCTGTAAGACACACCCGAGGCACAAGCAGAGACAGGGGTGAAGTGGGAGAGGTGTGCATGAGTCAGGTTGAACACGATAAGTTGGTTGGGTTTCTTTGACGCAATAAAGTGTTGATTTAATAATGTTCTGTTTCCTGGTTCTCTTTTATATAACTTATTTCCTAGTAGGACACCATGTCACAAATTCTTGACCTGTATGTTTTTAAAGATATAGATCATATTATACATAACATTCTTATTTTTTTTTTTTCCATTTTTTTTTTCAATATCTGTAACAGATTTACGTGGCTTCTACAGATTAGAACAAACTGCAGTTTCATTACTAGGCCACAGGGGGGCTCTTGCACCTCAGATACCTGGATTCGTGGAAGCCAACAACACTACCTCGCTGTCAAACACAGAACATTCTCACTTGGAACTGAAGATTTGCCGGTTTGAAGGACAAAGGGCATCTGTAAGAGCACAGGGTGTGTTGACAGACTGCAAAAAGCACAGCCATGGGAACTGGAATTACTTAGACAGAGTTATGCCAACATGAAACCATTTAATATTTGCCTATCCTGAATTATTATTTAGTTATTTGTTTAGGTATCAAATCCATGGTACTGCATGTGTTTGTGCTTCTGGGTGATTCTTTAGCCTGGTAGAGTCATGGCTTGGTGTCACGGTAGATTTCATGTTCTTTTATATCAAACATGACAACTGGTCATGTCGCTTATACAGAGTGTATAACACTTTATACTGTTGCACTGGCCATCAGATTAGTACTTTCTGTATACTTTGTGTGCTGGCCTTTAGATAATATGTACATTATGTTTAATTTGACAGTCCCTGATTCTCATAGTTATTTTTCCATATTCTTCCAAATGGACTTCTTCTGTAAACGGATATTTACCTTCTGGGAATCTATTGTGATTCGTTAAACTAACAATTGTGATTAGGTACACAACATACTAATGGACTTAATATCATATGTTCTCTCTGAAAAGCCAATTGGACACTTTTGTGAACTGACAGTATATTGCTTTCGATTTATAGTTATGTAGATTTGACATAACAGAAACAGTAGCTTGAGATGTGCGGCTACTAGATAAGTGTACTGAATAATTAACGATTGTTTTAGTTAAACTGACTAACACTTTCAGTAGTCAAACTGGGTTTCAAATGGATTGGTGGTTCTATAGAAAGTATACTTCCCTTAAGATGCATGGATGCATGCCATTACATATATCATCTTAGATCTCAAAAGCATTCCTGGAAAATTGGATTCTCTGATGGCGGTGTGTGTTTAATCGTTGGGATTCTTTTCAGAGTACTGGGCCAGGCTACACGGTCCCAATGTTACCAGTATATTTAGTGGCTTTACGCATGCGTACTAGATCCCATCAAATCAAGCTATCAGCGCAGCTTCCCCGCCCAACATCTCAGCGAGCTAGGTGAGGAACACGAACCAGCCTGAGTTTACACAGTAAGGACAACAGGTCCTTGGAAAATACTTAATTTATTAATAGTTACTTAGTGAATTGGTTTGCTATGAAGTTGCCTAACAGCCATGCAGACAGCCATGCCTCCGCAGATGTTACCGACTCACAATTGGGAGCTCCTACTTTCCGAAACCCATTCGTTTACGAATTAAAACTCACAGCAACGGAGAAAATCAAGGTAAGCGACGACTGTTTTGACTTGTTGTTTCCCTGCAACATTGCCTGCCAACAGTTGTTTTTAACTTGAATAACAGTGTTGCTATCCCCGGTAGCCAGGATCAGGGGGAGGAGGGCAGGGGACTCGGGTGATCAAACCCCATCAGTCTGCGCGTGCAGTGTATCCTCTCCCAGCACGGGTTGTTTCTATGTTCCAGTACCCTGCCGCTCCTCCCCCCTCACAAGCTTCCCGTACCTTCCAAGCGTGCCAGTGTTGCTCTTTGCCTAGAACTTGATTGTCAACATTTAAATACGGCAAAATTGGTTTCATACCAACTACTTACGAGAGACCGGGGGAGAAACCTTTACATTTATTTATTATTTTCTGAGCTCTCTCTCTCTCTCTCTCTCTCTCTCTCTCTCTCTCTCTCTCTCTCTCTCTCTCTCTCTCTCTCTCTCTCTCTCTCTCTCTCTCTCTCTCTCTCTCTCTCTCTCTCTCTCTCTCTCTCTCTCTCTCTCTCTCTCTCTCCTTCACACACACACTATCTCTCTCTATCACTCTGTCTCTGTCTGTCTGTCTCTCTGTCTCTCTCTGTCTGTGAGAACTGCTGTGAAAGTACCAAGTCAATGAAGTTAATTGCCAAGTACAAGTTCAAAACAGAATCAAAGTATTTATTACATATATGTAAGGTGCAGGTGTCTGATACACTCAAGTTGAGCATCTCAGAGGACTGGACCAAGAATACAGGAATCAGGGCAGTTGAATAGTACAACAGCCTTTGCAAGCACAGAAACACGATGTTTCATGATAGATAGCTTTTGTTTAGGCTGTAGATAGGGCTCCTAGAAATGACCATGACATTCCATGTTCTCATGAGCTAATATAGCAGGGTA
The DNA here is from genome assembly GCF_021917145.1 of Hypomesus transpacificus. Lineage (NCBI taxonomy): Eukaryota > Metazoa > Chordata > Actinopteri > Osmeriformes > Osmeridae > Hypomesus > Hypomesus transpacificus. The sequence continues at coordinate 9,847,633 of NC_061063.1, forward strand.
TAGTTCAAACATGGTTTATTATATTCAGAGCATTCCAAACAGTATACAAGTAATAAAATAATCATTAGCTGTAATCTTTAATTATTGGTAACTGATCAGTGGTTAAGGACAGACCTCACCGTGACACCTTGGTGTCCACAGAGTACATCAACACCTCAGACAGTGGTCCGGACCATTGCCTTTTCAGAGTGTTAAAGCATGTTTACATTAGATAAGATAGTAGTACTGTAAAACTACAAACAAAACGTTCTTTATTCAAGCTGTTTGAGTATCATTGTGAAGCCATGTTATTGAGGAGCCATGATTCAGATGATGTCAGAACAGCTCATCCACTTGACTTTGATATGTCCATACTGCTGGATAGTTTACACCTACAGTAGATCACTGTGACCCCCATCTGTTGTCCTGCTGTGCTGCCTGTAGCATGAGGACAGGGGACATGATCATCTGTTGTCCTGCTGTGCTGCCTGTAGCATGAGGACAGGGGACATGATCATCTGTTGTCCTGCTGTGCTGCCTGTAGCATGAGGACAGGTGACATGATCATCTGTTGTCCTGCTGTGCTGCCTGTAGCATGAGGACAGGGGACATGATCATCTGTTGTCCTGCTGTGCTGCCTGTAGCATGAGGACAGGTGACATGATCATCTGTTGTCCTGCTGTGCTGCCTGTAGCAGAGAGCTACACAAATGCTGTAGCTTTCATCATAGAAAGCTGATTTGTCCTGTGTACAGCTACAATCAACACAAACTCTGAACAAAGATCGTTCCTGTGTGTCAGTTACTGGATCGATTCATTCACATGCTCAGCAGTGAAAAGCAGGATATCTACACACACACATACACACGCTTAGCAGTTAGTGGGCAATGAAAAGCAGGATATCCACACAAACACTAAGTGTGTAAGGTGTGTTTGAGGCGTGCTGGTGTGTTCAGTGTGAGTGGTAGTTTGGGGTGGTGAGGTGGACCATGTGTCTATCTCCTGCTGCCTCCCAGGTCCCTCTGGGGCTGCCAGTCAGCTGTCAGAGATGGTGAGGTGTGTTTTTTCCACCCCTAACACGTGTATACACACAAGCACACACCTGATCCAATTAAAACGCACACACTGCCTTTGCAAAGCATCACTTCCCTAAGCACAGCCCTATTGCATGATGACCTGTGTGTGTGTGTGTTTACAAAAAGAATACATTCCTATAAGTCTCCTGGACAGGCAGTTTTTCTTGTTTTGTGAGTTTACTAACCAGACAGCAAACATGGCCTTCAAATGTCACCAAAGAATAACCCGTTTGACAAAAGAGAAACTCGTTGGGCTAACGTAACCAAAGCTGAGCAGTCTGTGTTGCTCTCTGAGTTATTCAACCAAAACTTCCATTTATGAACATGATTCTGATGTGTGATAGTGTTGTCATATCATCTCCCCAAACTGACTACATGGATTATACTGAGCTCCTGTTTTATTCAACCAAATCACTCAAATATAAAAGTATTTTTGTAGGATAAAACATACACTTTGTGCTATTAGCCTAATTACTATTAATGTGCTTTACACTTTAATCTTAATGACGTGTAAGGAATGATCTCATAGTGCTTTTGACTAAGAAAAGGTTATACAGGAGGTGGTTGGTTGTTATAAACCAGATCAACCCATAGCATTAGCATTAGCCTGGTCAGCTACCTCATAGTGCCAAACTGGGAGGTGGGAATGTGAACGTCTGAACAAAGCAGGGAGGGTCTGGTGGGAGATGTGTCAAGGCTTTCTAAATGGGTTGTTTTTATCGTGTACTGGTGTAAGGGGGAGAAGGGGTGTGGAAAGGTCATAAATCCGCCCCCATCCCTCGGGGGTGTGGAGGGGTGTGAAGGGGAGGGGGTGTGGAGGAGAGGGGAGGGGTGTGGAGGAGAGGGGAGGGGCGTGGAGGAGAGGGGAGGGGTGTGGAGGAGAGGGGAGGGGCGTGGAGGAGAGGGGAGGGGTGTGGAGAGGAGGGGTTTGGAGGAGAGGGGAGGGGTGTGGAGGAGAGGGGAGTGGAGGAGAGGGGTGTGGAGGAGAGGAGAGGGGTGTGGAGGAGAGGGGAGGGGTGTGGAGGAGAGGGGAGTGGAGGAGAGGGGAGGGGTGTGGAGGAGAGGGGAGGGGTGTGGAGGAGAGGGGTGTGGAGAGGAGGGGTGTGGAGGACAGGGGAGGGGTGTGGAGGAAAGGGGAGGGGTGTGGAGGAGAGGGGAGGGGTGTGGAGGAGAGGGGTGTAGAGGAGAGGGGTGTGTAGGAGAGGGGTGTGGAGGAGAGGGGAGGGGTGTGTTGAGGAGAGGGGTGTGGAGGAGAGGGGAGGGGTGTGGAGGAGAGGGGAGGGGTGTGGAGGAGAGGGGAGGGGTTTGGAGGGGATGGTAGAGCTCCCCTGGGAATACAGAACACATCATTGAAATGTGAGGGGGGGCGGGGGGCGTACATGGCTGCACAAAGAGATGGAGGGAGGGATAGCTGGAGAAGGGGAGGGGATCTCCTGGGACTGGAGAAGATGCATTAGACCAGAGGGAGGGGCTGAGCAGGGCAGAGAAAGAGAAGGAAACGAGAAAGAGATTGGGATGGAGGGAGGAGAAGGAGGAACATGTGAGCTGTAAAGGGGGTTGAGCTGAGTCTTTGCTAGCTGGGAAACTGTTAATGGTGAAGAGGAAGACCTGACCTTGGATACACAGCTGGTCCTATCTCCTTAATCACTCAGGACACCATGACAGTTCAATCAGCGGACCCGTCAAGGAGCCTGCTGGGACTGTGACCCCTGAGGTGCAGCTGGAGGGGTAGGTAGGGTTAGGCCCAATCCCAATACTCACCCTTACCCCTTACCATTAGTTTTGCGCGTTCACCTGAGAGCTAGTGGTGTCCCAATACTCTTTTTGAGCTAGGGGTAGGGCTAAGACGAAGAGGTATACACCCCTTAAAACCAAGTAAGATCGGGAGCTTACTTGAAACCTAGGGCTATGTGAATACTGCGCGACCGGCAACAATGGTGGCCAGATCATCCAGAGTCCGATAAATGTAATATTTTCGGCTTAATTCATTGATAAAAAAAATTAAGACAGTCTTGTTTTGTGGTATACACAGTCCTTTACATATATATTTGCAACCATTTTCCTAATTGAAATGTTTCAAAAATCGCTAGTTTGGTACGCTAATGTTACAGTGCTGATTTGCACAACAGTCCCACATTTCTCTGACTAGCATGCCTACAATTTTAAGTAAACTCCATATGCAGCAAATTTCGTTTGATATCAGTGCATAACACTACTTGCTTTGAAGATATCGATACGTGCTAGATGACGTACCCATAACCAAGTGGCGTCCCATTGCTTAGGGATATGTAGCCCTTACCCTTCAGTTTCGAGGGCCAAGTGCTAGGGGTAAACTAAGGGCTAGGGGTAAGGGGTAAGGGGGAGTATTGGGATTGGCCCTTAATATAGGTAGGTGGGTTTAGTATAGGTAGTAGGGATGGGCATTCGACTAAATTGTCTTAATCAATCGTCGGGAGAATTAACGATCGATTTTCGATTAATCATTAACATTTTTATATTAAAATTCACTATTTATAGGCTATATTAAAATGCAGTGAAAATAGAAAAAACAGCGTGTTTCCGCATTGAGATCTGTGGCTATTACAAGAAAAACAACTATTTCTGTAACTCCTAGAGGCAGCTAGAAGCCTGTGCTCAAACACAATTGGCCCTCGTTTTTTTCCCGGCTAATTAACAAAGCTTCATAAAAACCTTTGCCCTCAACAATACTTAAGGGTAGCATATCCATCTCGATGGACTTGCAGATCCGTTGGGTAATTTTCTCTGCTCGTTGTGCATCGCAGCTCCTCCATGCTAGCACCGAGAGCTGGATGCACCGCCACTAACCAGGGTCGGATTTACGTTCTTCAAGTGGTACATCATTTGAGTCGTGGAGGAGTTGTATTTATACTCAGCTTTGCAGTGTTGGCAGTGAACTAAGTAATTTTTTAGTCAATATGGTCTCACGCTACACTTCGCCGTAAACTCTTCATGTTTACTTTGAAATACATGGAAACTCACCGGTAACTGAGTAGGCATATGTGGCATTTTGGTAAAATGTTTACTTGCTACCACATAGCGAAATCCATTGCATTCTTTCAAGACTCACACTACGCAACAGAACACGCATTGGTTTTATCGATGAACAAATAATGTCATCGACTAAATTCTTAATGATCGATAATCGATCGTCGATTAATTATGCCCATCCCTAATAGGTAGGTAGGTTAGTAAAGGTAGGTAGGTTAGTAAAGGTAGGTAGGGTTAGTATAGGTAGGTAGGGTTAGTAAAGGTAGGTAGGGTTAGTGTGTGTAGGTAGGGTAAGTATAGGTAGTTAGCCATACTAGGGTTATCTATATGGATGCAACAATTATAGATTTTTATGGTACCATTATAGTCTGAGGAATTATCACGGTTTCACGATATTATCCATTAATTTATTTCACAACATTTGGGATGTATAAAATCTTTTAATCTCAGACAAAACACCGTCAAACCAAACGCCGTCAGAAAAACCTCTGTCAGTCTTTCTGAGACGTTTCGCCTGAGTCTGACGACTTTTGGTCTGAGACCTTATGACTTTTCGTTTGAGTCTGAGACACTTGAGTCTGAGATCTGACAATGTCCTAAAATGAACACCGTACAGCAGACGTCCCTATGGAGAGGATGTATCAAACGCTTATAAAAAAAGAGACTTTTTTGACATAACTGTTTCAAATGGCTCATTGCTTCGGAAAGCTTCCCCCATCACTAATACTTATATGAATTCAAATGAACAAAAATACAAACGACCGTCCGAACAAGAGAATTCTCCTGAAGAACTATGCATTTTCAGTTATAATTCACTATATGTATGCATCCCTTCCGCAGATTGCATCAGCCATGTCAACAAATTCCGCTAGCTAGAAGTTACGTTATCTCTAGTTCTCTCAAACAAAAGGCGTGTTTTACAATTAACAATGTTAATATGACTATGTTGCTGCACTTCAAGTAAGAAGGAAAGGAAATTGTACGTTTCGAGTTAGGCTAGCTAGCTAAAGGATTTGAGCTGTAACATTAGCTAGACTAGTAGTTCACTGTTTTTTGCTACATTATAATGTACTAAATTATCTGATTATCAGCGTGCTTGCTAGTTGTTAATGTTAACAGATAAATAATTGGTCTGTCATATATGTTCCCGATGGATATTTAATGCAACGTCTTTCTCAATTTCTAACAAAAATCTGGAAACGGGACAGATCTCAGTGAGTGCGAATTGTTTTCGGTTGACGAAAAACAGCAATAAGAAGCTCAATCTGAGTGTCGGGTTAAGAGAGCAATAGAGCTAAGGGGTTAAAATAACCTGTTTTGATTATTAAAAGTCACGTTTCTGACTTCACCGAAAATTGTAAACCTGGGGCCTCATGTATAAACGTTGCGTACGCACAAAAAGCTTGCGTACGCTGGTTTTCACGCACACTTTGTGATGTGTAAAGATTTACTTGACCTGAGAATGTGTGGGCCGTCACAGAAATTTTTGAGCAGAAGTGAGAATATGCGGACCGTCCGCAAAGTCTTGTCTGGCTCTGTAACATGGCGAATTATAACTGAAAATTGCCAAAACTCACCAAACATTACTAAATAAAGTTTCCACTACTACGTTTATGACCTAGACTATTCGAAAAACATAAAAATAAAAGTTTGATCATTAATGTGGATGATCACATCAATATGCCAAAACCCAAAACGGGAAATGCCATATAGTCTTCTGTTTAATCCGCCACCACTTAAGAACTTCTGTTAAACTTGAGGGTGTCAAACAAACAACAAAATCACTCAGGAAATGCATGTCACGCTAACCCCATAGCTGCCACGCTGTTACTATGCGCCACCACTCGTTTCCTCATTTCAGGTAGACAAGGCCGCTGCTTTGGATGAACTGTATGGGATTATCAATGGTCTGGAAAATGTGCACCCAGAGGCAGCCTTCATTGTTGTTGGTGATTTCAACAGAGCTAACATGAAGAAAGTCCTGCCCAAATACTATCAGCACATTGACTTCTTCACACGTGGAGACCAGATCCTTGACCATTGTTATACAACATTCAAGGGCAGTTACAAACCCCTCCCCCGCCCTGCCTTTGGGAAGGCTGATCACGCCTCCATTCTTCTTCTCCCCGCATATGAACAAAAGCTCAAACAGGTCAGACCGGTTGAGAGGTCAGTTCACCTATGGAGTGACGAGTGTGTGGCGACCCTCCAGGACTGCTTTGACACCACTGACTGGCTGATGTTCAGGGACGCAGCAGATGGGGACATTAACGAATACTCAGACACTGTCTCCAGCTACATCCAGCACTGCATTGATGACGTTGTCCCCAAGAAGGTTGTCCGGTCTTTCCCAAATCAGAAGCCCTGGGTTGATGCCGCGGTCCGGGCCAAGCTGAGAGCCCGTACTGTCGCCTTTAATTCTGGGGACCCTGATGAGTACAGGAAGGCCAGATACGACCTTCTGAAGGCCATCAAAGCAGCGAAAAGGGCCTACAGGACCAAGGTGGAGTCCAGCTACCATGGCTCTGACCCTAGGCGCATGTGGAGTGGACTTAAAGCCATTACAGACTACAAAGGGAGAGGCTACAATGAGACCCAGTCTTCTGTCCTACTGCCAGACGAGCTGAACTCCTTCTACGCTCGCTTTGAGAGGGACAGTGAACCCCCTGCAGTGGAGCTACCTGAAGGCCAAGCCAGTGGTGTGCCTACACTAACTGTAGCTGAGGTGAGGTTATGCTTTAAGAAGATCAACCCTCGCAAGGCACCTGGCCCAGACGGCATATCAGGTAGGGCCCTTAGGGGCTGCGCTGACCAGCTGCCAGGGGTCTTCAGTGACATCTTCAACCTCTCCCTTAACCTGTCTGTACTCCCCACCTGCTTCAAGAGGACCACCATCATCCCTGTGCCCAAGAACACCAAGGTCACATGTCTGAATGACTATCGCCCAATAGCACTGACCTCTATCATCATGAAGTGCTTCGAGCGGCTAGTCAAATCATTCATCTGCTCCTCGCTGCCCCCCACACTGGACCCTATGCAGTTTGCATACCGGTCCAATAGGTCTACAGACGATGCCATCGCTCTGACCATGCACACCGCTCTCTCCCACCTGGACAAGGGGAATACATATGTGAGGATGCTGTTCATTGACTACAGCTCTGCATTCAACACCATCATCCCCTCCAGACTGGTCTCCAAGCTTGTGGACCTGGGACTAAGCACCTCCCTCTGCAAGTGGATCTTCCACTTCCTGACGGGGAGGCCACAGGTGGTGAGAATCGGTGACCGCACTTCATCTGTACTGATCACCAACACAGGCACCCCCCATGGCTGTGTGCTCAGCCCTCTCCTGTTCTCCTTGTTCACCTACGACTGTGCGGCTACGCACAGCTCCAACCTCCTCGTTAAGTTTGCTGACGACACAACCATCGTGGGCCTCATCTCTGACAGTGACGAGTCAGCCTACAGAGAGGAGGTTGACACCCTGACATCATGGTGTCAGGACAACAACCTCTCTCTTAACATCAGCAAGACCAAGGAGATGATTGTGGACTTTAGGAGGCGGCAGGAGGAGGAGCATGCACCCCTATTCATCAATGGATCGGAAGTGGAGAAGGTCAGCTGCTTCAAGTTCCTCGGGGTGAACATCAGCAATGACCTCACCTGGTCTGTTCACACGGACAAGGTGGTCAAAACGGCCCGTAAGCGCCTCTTCTTCCTGAGGAGACTGAAGAAGTTTGGTATGGACTCAGTCATCCTTACTAACTTTTACAGATGCACTATAGAAAGCATTCTGACTGGTTGTATCACAGTGTGGTATGGGAGCTGCACAGACCGGGACCGCAAGGCCCTACGAAGTGTGGTCCGTTCTGCTGAGTTCATCATCGGCAGGAAGCTCCCAGCCCTACAGGACACCTACCACACACGTTGCCTTAGGAAAGCCAGCAGGATTCTAAGAGACTGTTCCCACCCATCCTTCAGTCTCTTTACCCCGTTGCCTTCTGGCAGGCGTTACCGCAGCATCCGGTCGCGCACACGCAGACTGGACAACAGTTTCTACCCAAGGGTCATCAGGCTTCTCAATGGACACTGATATGGACATTTTTACTGCACACTAGTCACTTATACACTGTCACTTTCAGCTACTGGTTGCTCTTTCAGTAACATTGCACTACTGTACCTCGCCACCAGGCTCCTGTTTGGTCATTGACAAAGTCACTGATCTGTAAATTTGCACTACTGCACTGTACTCCATTTAGGTTAGATTAGTTTATAGGGTTGTAACAGGTTTTTTTTTTTTTTTTTTTTTGTGTATTAGGGTTAGTATAGCGTACTATTTATTGTTATCTGTAATTTAGGAAGTTTTAGTGTTAGGGTTAGTATAGTCGTTTATTTATTGCTATCTGTATATTTAGGAAGTTCACTTATCTAAGCTCAGCATAGATGTAAATTTGTTCTGTGTACTTATATGTTATGTTATGCCAAGTGCTTGCGTTGTCTTGTCTTAAGAATTTCAGTGCCCAGTCTAACCTTGTGTTGCTCTGTGCACCTGACAAATAAAAGACTTGAACTTGAACTTGAACATTTAAAGTTTTACATCGGACCATTTCTTCTTAATTTCTGACATGGTCCGGTTCTCTGAACCCACAGCATTTATGGCCCTATAATAATAATTGTATTTGTAATGCACTTTACATTTAGCTAAATCTCAAAGGGCTACAGGTTAAAAACAAGAAAGGGCGCAAATAGTGACAGTTTTCCACTCCGCCGACTTTCTTTTGTCGCTAATACCTGATGACAGGCCACATTCATTTTTGATGCAGCGTTTATTCAAGGACGGGGTAATTCAGACAAAGAAATGATCTCAGGAGCGCATTTACAGTCCATCTGCATATTCATTTATGGGAGGAGGCAAGGCGGGGTCAGTGGCTCGTTCACATGCGGTCAATCTCACCTTGATTGTGATTTATAAAGGAAAGGTGCGCTGGACCTAGCCTGGTCTTAACCAGACTCTCGTACATTTCATTTGGACAGAGTCTGGCCTCGCTCCTTTGACAAGCGTTGACTTCCTTGTAGGCGGGTACTCTGTTGAAGTTTAAAACTATTAGATCTGCCCAGAGCCTGCCATAACCAATCGCTAGCGTTCGCCTAAGCCAATTCCTTCACCACTACTGTAACAGAGCTAGCTGCCGTTGCTGGAAAATCAATCAAATCTGTTCTCGAACCCCGTGGGGAGGAGGGCCACAACATCATGGCCACCAACAAAACTCAGCAAAACTTGTTCTTGCTCAGGCTTAAATTTATAGATATACGGCAGTGTTGCCACAACGGACCGAATGGCTTTGCTCGCATCTTTCTCCACTGCCATTACGGAACTACAACACAAACTAGAGCACGTCATCAACGTCATCGTTCACAGCCACTGCCTCTGTTCGCTGATTCGCCGGTAGAAAATCAACCTGAAAAATCTGACTTACGTACCGAATGGCCAGACCTAGTACAGAAGCAAAATCCAAATTGAGTGGAAGTACGTAGGAGGGCAGAGCCAGGCTACGCAGGACCTGGCGTACGACCGGTTTTATACATGTGAATATTTCTGTGCGTAGGTACTTTTCGAGTTTTGGCCGTACGCCCCTACGCAATCCTTTATACATGAGGCCCCTGGCCTTTCCGCCCCCCTGGAAATAGGTATCACTATCATGTGCATAAAGCCAACTGGGATACGTCAGTACATTAGGTTGCACTACACGCAGTAGTTGTTACACAGGAACTCTGGAAATAGGGCGAAAGCTATAATTAGCATTTAACGATTGAGCAATAAAACCTCTGAAAACAATACATTCTAGGCTATACTTTGAAGGCTGTATTTGCAAATATAAACTAACACACGTGATGATCAATCATACTATCAGATCAATCTAGCAACGGGAGATAACGACCATATTTTTCAACAGCGCACTGAAGGGAAACGGAACTGAATTCTCCAGAACTGTTTGCAAAGTCCGGCAATGTTTGTTTAATTTTCCGAAGAACTTATGTTCAGAAACACTCAGTGTAGCTGAGCCATTACGGTCTCAAAACTGAGATATTTTCAATCGCAGGTAATAGTAAAATTAGTTAATCGCGGCATCCCTAGTTAGCTATACTATGACTATCTATACTAACCCCAGTTAGCTAACAGGTCCAAGTTTGGCATGAGACCTAAAGTACAAATACAGCAACAGGATGTGGTCCCGCTGTTATTAGAAGGTAGTTAAACGGTAGCTTTCCGCATGTGCTCAGATGAGAGAGCAGTTTCTGACACAGGGAGGAAGCTGTGACTGACTAACTGGTACATCCTGACTGACAGGAGGGTGTTGGGAAATGTATAGGAATTTGAAACAGACATGCCCTCTAATAAAGAAGTTCTGAAATGCGTTGGATTTTGGAAGATGTTTCTCCCCCTCCCCCCCCCCCTCCCCCCCTCCCTCTTTGTGCAGTAAGACAGTGTAAATGTTCCTCCCAGATGGCTGTGATGTCGGTGACGGTGTTTCCAGTGCGCCTGCTGGCGACGGCCTCCCTCATGCTGCTGGCCTGGCCCTTCGCCCTGGCCGCCTCCCTTGGCCGCACCCCCTTCACCCTGGAGACGCAGTCCCTCTGGAGGAGGTGAGTGTGTCTGTGTGTGTAGAACATGACCCTGGCGGAGCACTGCTGTCTCAGTGTCATGCAGACGTCACTGTTGAAGAAGGTGACATCAGCACACTCACACACTCACTGTCTCCCTGCTCCTTGCTGCCCCCCACCAGGTGTGTGGACCTGGCCCTGAGGGTCATCATGCGGGCCATGTGGTTCTGTGGAGGGTTCCACTGGATCAGGGTGAAGGGGGAGCGGGCGTCTTCCTCCCAGGCTCCCATCCTCACCCTGGCGCCACACTCCTCCTACTTCGACGCCATCCCTGTCACCATGACAATGGCCTCCATCGTTGCCAGGGCGGAAAGCAAGAGCATCCCGGTGTGGGGAAGTAAGGACCCTGACCCCCAGACCCCCCTAACCCTGACCCCCAGACCCCCCTAACCCTGACCCCCAGCACTGCCCTGGACCCTTAACCCCCCTGACCCCCGAGCACTGCCCTGGACCCTTAACCTCCCTGACCCCCCAGCACTGCCCTGGACCCTTAACCCCCCTGACCCCCAGCACTGCCCTGGACCCTTAACCCCCCTGACCCCCAGCACTGCCCTGGACCCTTAACCCCCCTGACCCCCCAGCACTGCCCTGGACCCTTAACCCCCCTGACCCCCCAGCACTGCCCTGGACCCTTAACCCCCCTGACCCCCCAGCACTGCCCTGGACCCTTAACCCCCCTGACCCCCCAGCACTGCCCTGGACCCTTAACCCCCCTGACCCCCCAGCACTGCCCTGGACCCTTAACCCCCCTGACCCCCCAGCACTGCCCTGGACCCTTAACCCCCCTGACCCCCCAGCACTGCCCTGGACCCTTAACCCCCCTGACCCCCCAGCACTGCCCTGGACCCTTAACCCCCCTGACCCCCCAGCACTGCCCTGGACCCTTAACCCCCCTGACCCCCCAGCACTGCCCTGGACCCTTAACCCCCCTGACCCCCCAGCACTGCCCTGGACCCTTAACCCCCCTGACCCCCCAGCACTGCCCTGGACCCTTAACCCCCCTGACCCCCAGCACTGTCCTGGACCCTTAACCCCCCTGACCCCCCAGCACTGCCCTGGACCCTTAACCCCCCTGACCCCCCAGCACTGCCCTGGACCCTTAACCCCCCTGACCCCCCAGCACTGCCCTGGACCCTTAACCCCCCTGACCCCCCAGCACTGCCCTGGACCCTTAACCCCCCTGACCCCTGACCCCCAGCACTGCCCTGGACCCTTAACCCCCCTGACCCCCCAGCACTGCCCTGGACCCTTAACCCCCCTGACCCCTGACCCCCCAGCACTGCCCTGGACCCTTAACCCCCCTGACCCCTGACCCCCCAGCACTGCCCTGGACCCTTAACCCCCCTGACCCCTGACCCCCCAGCACTGTCCTGGACCCTTAACCCCCCTGACCCCTGACCCCCCTCCTGGATCAGTACAAGACTGTGTGTACAGCTGATTTAATGAGACAGAAGTGATGAACATCATAAGTCCCCAGGCAGCCTTAGCCTGGCTGAACAGCTGTCCTCTTACCCCCTCCCTCCTCTCTCCCCCCCAGCTCTGATTAACTTCATCAGGCCTGTGTTTGTGTCGAGGGCAGACCCAGACTCCAGGAGGAACACTGTGGAGGAGATCAAACGCAGGGCCCAGTCTGGGGGGGCGTGGCCTCAGGTACACAAACTCTCACATATACACACACACAAATATACAAACATATGTATATACATGTACACACACACACATAAATACACACACACACACACAAATATACACACATATGTACACATACACACAAATATACACACATATATTCATACACATGCACACACACGTTATTATTTTATGCTGGGAGTGTGTGTGTGTGTATTGTTCTCTAGATAATGATCTTCCCAGAGGGAACATGCACCAACAGGTCCAGCCTCCTCAGATACAAGCCTGGTATGTACAGCTCACCCAGCACACCCCATGAAACTGGGTGGAAACGTGTGTCGAGATGAACCTCCTTGTGTGTGTTTGTTAGAGGATGGCTCTAATATGTGCGTGTGTGTTTGTTAGAGGATGGCTCTAGTATGTGCGTGTGTGTGTTTGTTAGAGGATGGCTCTAGTATGTGCGTGTGTGTGTGTTTGTTAGAGGATGGCTCTAGTATGTGCGTGTGTGTGTTGACATAGTGGTGATCCTGCTCTCCTCTGTTATCTTTGTGTCTGTCCCCCAAACCTAATCCCTGGTCTTCACTCCGTGTCATCCCTGCCTGACTGTCTGCATGGTGGTATTGTCCTGGTCTGGGTCTGCATGGTGGTATTCTTCATGTTCAAGTCACAGGGTGGTAATTTACCAGACCCACCTGACTCAAAGGGCATTGGAATGACTCTCCCCCCTGCCCTCCCTCCCCCTCTACTCCCTCCCCTCTCCAGGGGCCTTCATCCCAGGAGTTCCAGTCCAGCCGGTGGTGTTGCGCTACCTCAACAAACTGGTATACCTCCACCCCACACACACACACATACCTGTCTGTCACCAGCACTGTCCCCCCCTCCCCTCTGGTCACTGACTGATTTATTTCTCTCATGTGAACGAGTGTTTGCACCACGATAAGTAACGTCATGTTCAGCTGGAGTGATATTTCATCCTGGTCTGTCTGCCGGTCTCTCTTCCTCTCTCTCTTTGTTGCTCTCTCTCTCTCTTTGTCTCTCCCTCTCTCTCTGTCTCTCCCTATCTCAGGTGTCATGTCTCTCTCCATAGTAGCAGTCAAGTGCTCATGAATAATTCAGGCTCCATGCTCCCTCTCGTGTGTGGTGGGGAGGAGGGAGGGTGTGTGTGTGTGTGGGAGGAGGGAGGGTGTGTGTGTGTGTGAAGGAGGAGGGAGGGTATGTATGTATGTGTGTGTGTGTGTGTGGGAGGAGGGAGGGTGTGTGTGTGTGTGAAGGAGGAGGGAGGGTATGTATGTATGTGTGTGTGTGTGTGTGGGAGGAGGGAGGGTGTGTGTGTGTGTGTGTGTGTGTGGAGGAAGAGGGAGGGTATGTATGTATGTATGTGTGTGTGTGTGTGTGGGGAGGAGGGAGGGTATGTGTGTGTGGTAGTGGGAGGGTGTTATCCTGTGTGTGTGTGGCAGTGGGAGGGTGTTATCCTGTGTGTGTGGTAGTGGGAGGGTGTTGTGAGTCCTGTGTGTCATCACGCAGCATGTGTAATAATGGTGTTTGTCATCATATGTAATGATGGTCTGTCTTCCTGACAGGATACAATCACCTGGACATGGCAGGGACCTGGAGCGTGAGTCCTTCTCCTCCTCTCTACCCCCTCCTCTTCCTCTCTCTCTCCTTCTCCTCCTCTCTACCCCCTTCTCATCCTCTCTCTCTCCTTCTCCTCCTCTCTCCCCCCCTTCTCATCCTCTCTCCCCCCCTTCTCATCCTCTCTCCCTCCTTCTTTTCCTCTCTCCCTCCTTGTCCTCCTCTCTTCCCCTCTCTCCCTCTCTCCCTCCTTCTCCTCCTCTCTCCCCCCTTCTCCTTTCTCTCCTTCTCCTCCTCTCTCCCTCTCCTCCTCTCTTCCTCCTTCTCTTCCTCTCCTGTCTTCCTCTCTCTACTGTTAGAGGTGAATGTGTTTACAAACTTGAGAAGAATAATCATCCCTTCATACAGTCTCCAGACTAACTCTCTTCTCCTCCTCTTCTCTCCTTTCCTCTCAGATTCAAGATCTTGTGGCTGACACTGTGCCAGTTCCACAACCCCATGGAGCTTGAGGTCAGCCATTTGCAGCTTTCTGCCTGATTCCTTTAAGCTCTGCATGAATAGAGGGATGACCTCTCTCTCCTCTCTCCCTCTCTCCTGTCTCTCTCTCTGCAGTACCTGCCCGTTTACACCCCTTCAGAGGAGGAGAGGAGGGACCCAGCTCTGTTTGCCAACAATGTCAGACTCATCATGGCCAAGTAGGGTGTGTGTGTGTGTGAGTATGTTTGTGTGTATGTGCTCACACATGGATGTGTAGCAGTGTCTCTATATCCAGTATGGCCCAGTAGTGTTGGGAGACACTGGTCAGGATACCACCTAACAGTAACAGTTTTGAAAGTGAACTTGAATCTTTGAAAAATTGACATGAATATCGGAAAATCTTAGTGTCTGGTATGCCCCTTTTTATCTGTGCTGCTTTCATCAAGGTGTTCTCACATTTTTCTGTATTATTGAGTGTACTTGCCTTTGGCAAGGCCCAACCTATATTCTCTCTCATATATATCTGTATTTTATTTTTTCATCCTTGTCCCTTTTTGCACAACATATAGCATCGGTGTCAAAGTGTTTGTCTTGGTCCTGATTGGTGTTGTTTGTATCCGCGCGAACATTCTGTTTCATTATAATTAAAAAGATTTTGGAGAAAAGTGAAGCTAACGGTGGCTAACTAGCTTTCCACAGTCACAAACATCACAATTTGATAAACCCACGCATGATTACCTATAGTGGAACATTAGTTTACTAGCTTGTTTACTTCTGGAAGATAGCAACATTTTGCTAGCTATGTTTCCAGGCTGTGATATCAACACCCTGGATTTTTGTATGCCTTTCGACTGGTTAGCTCCTGCGATTCTCACACATCGGTAGTCTAGTAGTTAGCTTGTAGCTACAGTTAGCTTTTGTTGTCTGTCTCCTGTTGCTGGTCTGTCTCCTGTAGCTGGTCTGTTATGTAGCCGGTCTGTTCTGTAGCTGGTCTGTCTCCTGTAGCTGGTCTGTCTCCTGTAGCTGGTCTGTCTCCTGTAGCAGGTCTGTCTCCTGTAGCTGGCATGTTCTGTAGCTGGCCTGTTCTGTAAATGGCCTGTTCTGTAGCTGGCCTGTTCTGTAAATGGCCTGTTCTGTAGCTGGCCTGTTCTGTAGCTGGCCTGTGAGAATGTTGTAAATGAAACCCTTCAGTAGACTTCTGGTTTACAGAACAGCATTCTGGGAATGGGAGGGTCTAATCTCTGCTTCTTGTGTTCCTATAGGGCACTGCAGCTGCCACTCACAGAGCTGTCCTTTGACGACTGCCAGCTCAGCATATCACAAGGCCTGCTGCATATCCCTAGCAACAGCAGCCTGCTGCAGTTCAACAGACTGGTGCGCCTGCTGAGGTGAGTGCAGCTTACTGGTTATATTGGTCTGACTGGCAGGCTGTCTGTCTACACACATGGAGCAGCCAACCCCAGTTAGCGGCCCGCGGGCCACACCCGGCCCGCAAGAGCCAATGTCTGGCCCGCGCTGACAGCTTGAACTGTATTCATGCTGCCAGTTTTAATGCAAACTACCCAGAAACATCTGACCTGAGCAAACTAAAAATTGCAAGCATGATAACATCATACAAGTACTCGGTTTTAACTATGTGTATAACAACATCGGCAAGAGAGAGCGCAACAGCTGCCTCGTTACAAGTTTCTTGGAAGCTTGCAAGAGCTAAGAAGCCATTCGCCGATGCCGAGTTAATTAAACAATGTGCAATCGACATGGCTGCCTAAGTTTTAAACCAATAGGAAAAAAAATAAAAAGGTTGTTGAGCTGTTAAACAAGTGCCACTGTCTGCTAACACGGCAACCAAAAGAGTCAAAGTTTTAGTGGAGGAGTGTTTTTCAAGTCTAATCACCAATTTGACGAAAACGGAAGCATTCTCATTAGCAATAGACTCGTCCTGTGATTGAACCGACATGGAACAGCTGTCTGTTGTGTTTGCTGACTGTTTGCACAGAATATGCTCCAGGGGCATTTCATAATGAAATCGTTGGCTTTAGACAAATTTTGTTTGAAGAGTAAATTTTTTTCTTGTGTGACTCCCAATACAACTACTAATAGACCAATTATTTGTTTGTAAACATTCGGGATGCGTGCGCAATGTGGTTGCAGAAAACCGGGAAAGGATAGCATTTTAAATGGCAAAAGGACCACACGGATTATACAAATAGTTAGATTTAAAAAGACCAAGAAAATCGAGGAGGACAGCCTTTAAGAGAGAAAGCGATAACCCATTGATCTGTCGCATCAGAATTTTTATTTGGGTCACGAAAGTCTTGAAATTTGAGTGAGAATGTCGCCCGGTACAGACCGCATAGCGAGCGGCAACCATGTCTTTACGTCATGTCACAAAGTTCATAATTTTACACTTTTACAGTCAATTTTACATCTAAAAAGTCGAGCAGGGCAGCTTTCAAGAGATATGGGAATTCTGCTTTGAGCCAGCTGGTCCGATTATTTTTCAGATTTGTTTAAACTGGCAATCTGAGTGAGACTGTGTCCCCGTTACACTGTTTTGACGCCTCAGTCAGACTCGCTCACTGGCAGTGTGCACAATGTTGTATTTTACTCCATTCTACACCAGAACCGTCAGGGAGGACTGCCTAATGTACATACAAGCCTGATGAAGATAGCCAGCATCTCGGATTTGTTTAACCGAGCCTGTATTATTCGTCAATTGCCTGAGAAAGCGACCTCCGTTAGCCAGGTTAGTTTTGCCCGATCACTTTGTCAGGCTATTTAAGGGTATTGGGGTCAAGTGACTTTTGTGCATAGACAAGTGTCATTTGTCCAAAAGGCCAAGAGCCTCAAAAAGTTAATATCAAGCCCTGCAATCCAGTGGCCAGAGATATATGATGACCTGATCGACACTCCAAGTGTAATAGACCTGGGAGAAGTTCATCTTTTGCAACCGACATGCGCAGTTGAGCTTGCTTGACAGTTGTGTGATGTAGGGTGGTAATTGGTCTATAGTGAAACTTTTACAAAATAGTTGGGGAACCCTGGCCTAGAGGACACAGAGGCAGCAGTGCCCTCTGGTGTTTGCTGGTTGGAAGCACAAAACCAGCCTAGTGGTGTGTGTGTGTTCTCCAGACCCCAGGAAGAAATCAGTCACGAAACAGAGAGTTGTAGTTCTTTACTCAGTATTTTCCCTGGGCAGGCTGCAAGTGGGGACTACAGATGCTGTGTTACAGCAGCATGCCAGCAGAGCCAGGAAGCTGTGTGGAGACAGGCTGGGTCTGGAAGACTTCACCCACTACCTCAACCTGCCTTTGTCTGAGGCAGTCAGACAGCTGCACCACCTCCTGGACCAGGTACACTCACACACACACACTCACAAACACACACACATTCAAATACAGAAAGAAATGAACATTATCTTTTTCTTTCCCCCTGTAGCGAGGAGATGGGGCGGTAGACGTCAGACTATATGTGGTAGCTCTCTCCGTAGTGTGCCGACCCTCTAAGAGCATGGACACCCTCAGACTGGCCTTTAGGGTGAGAGGGGAGGGGAGCAGTCGAACCACTGTCAGACAAACCCACCTGATATCATCTTGAGCTATCTGAACTGTAACTGGGCCAGTCAGGGGTCATATCGGCTCTCGTGTGTTTATGTAGATGTTGGGGTCTCACGTGTGTGTGTGTGTGTGTAGATGTTTGAGGCTGAGGAGGCCGGGGTGGGGGAGGAGGATCTGGAGGCTGTGTTGAGCGCCGCATTGGGGGTGAGAGTGGACGCCTGCCGGCTGGTCGCTGCCATGGAGACCACCACCACCGGCAAGATCACCTATGGTGAGGAAGGAGGCCGTGTGTGTGTTTGTGAGGAAGTGTGCGTGTTTGTGAGGGAGTCGGTGTGTGGGTGGGGGTGGTCTGAAAGTCAGGAGTCTTAAAAGTTCCTAATTCTTCCCTCTCCAGATGAGCTGCAACATTTTGCAGAGCTACACCCCAACTTCTGCCAGCGTTACCTCTCCCCCTCCTCCTCCTCCCCCTCCCTCTCCCCCGCCCCCCCCCCCGACCAACGGCTTCACCAGAGCCCAGAGGAGGAAACAGGACTGAGAAACTCTTGGTGGGCGGGGGTGGGGGGTCAGAGTTACTGTTCCAGAGGACCACTTCTCCAGAGCAGCACACTGCCTCAGGGAATTCTGGACCAGATCACATATCTTTTTTCTAACATAAGTCTGTAGATATAACCAATATAAACAGAGGCTGGAACGGGTCATCATATAGATGTAATTTTTTGTTGTTATGTGTGTGTGTTTGTTGAAACACATTTTAAGTGGTATTAGCCCTGAGTTTTAATGAGATAGTATGGACTTTCTGTGGTCTCACAAAAACAGGTAATTTATTGTTGTTTATCTTTCAGGATCTCCAGAGTTTAACTACAGAAGAGTATAGTTTGGTGGTTAATAATGGTTAATATTCTTATTATATACTAACAGTGTTTCTGCTTGGCAACTTCCAACTTAATAGATTTTAATAATACAATTTATATTTTATATATATATTCTTATTCTTATTCTTACTGCCTTGTAAATCGTCTCAGGTAAACGTAGCTGGACAGAGAGGCCTGAAGCCTGAACTGATCCACCTGCCAATAGGGATCTGAGAACCCAGTGTTCATGGGGGGAGGGGGGAAGATTGACAATATCATTGTTATTTTCCTGGCTTCTAATTAGTCTGGACATTCTCTGAAACAAACACATTTAGTGCCCTCAGTGGTATGAGTCATTTGTCAGGACGTAGTATAAGTTCTGAATCCAGAAGGACCCAGTCTGACCTCCCTGGCTTTGTGTGAAATAAAACCGTATAAATAATATTTAATATGGTTCATGTTCTGTACCACCAGGGAGTACTGTTGTCTATGTAGGAATCATCCTGTTGGCATCGCTCAAGACCCTAACTGTGCGCGCCCACTACAGCGGAGTGGGCGGCGCGTCGGCTTCCATCTCATTTTCAATGAAACCGGGGCGTTGACGCTCCCACAATGCCCTAACAGTGCGTGGACACTACAGCGATGCGAATCGCTTGGCATCGCTCGCCTTCCCACAGTGCACCAGCTCGGGGGCGTGTCAAGACAGATTAATACAGAGTTGTAGTTCTCTAAAGTCACTGTTGTAGTTCGTATAACGGCAAAGTGTGCAGATTTGGGTTTAAACTTGATATACTCGCAATATCAATCAAAATACAACTTTTACACACATTAAGCAAAATCTACCCTGCCTCTGCCTCCTCTACCCTGCCTTTGCCTCCTCTACCCTGCCTCCTGTGTCTCCTCTACCCTGCCTCCTGTGCCTCCTCTACCCTGCCTCCTGTGCCTCCTCCACCCTGCGTCCTCTGCCCTGCCTCTGCCTCCTCTACCCTGCCTCCTCTGCCTCTTCTAACCTGCCTCCTCTACCCTGCCTCTGCCTCCTCTAACCTGCCTCCTGTGCCTCCTCTACCCTGCTTTTGCCTCCTTTACCCTGCGTCCTCTGCCTCCTCTACCCTGCATCTGTCTCGTCTACCCTGATCAAGGCGAGTCAGCCCAGTTACCACATGATGTCATTTTATTGTCGTTCCTCCTTCAGGCCACTTGATGGAGCTAGTTGTCCAAGCTGCATACACAAAGAAACACACAAAGATGAACACACACACAGACCAACATATGGAGCACTAGCTTCCTGATGGACAGACAGAGGCATTACCTCATCTCTTCCTCCAGGTGAAAACAGACAGATTAAGGTCTGGCTGTGAGGAGAGGGCTACTGGAGAAGGTGTAGAGAGAGGGAGGAGAGAGACTAATGAAACGTTCTGCTCTAAATCCACTTTCTGATGGCTGGAGGGAGAGAAGGAGAGACTGTCTGGAGAGATGTCTAACAATTAAGACCTGCCTTCAGGACTGGAGATGAAGCTGTGTCGAAAATGTTGAGTTTTTACTTGCTTTTCTCAGATTGTCAGTCTGTAAGATCGATCAGGAGAGAGTCTAAGGTCGATCAGGAGAGAGTTGGACAGCAGAAAGTGCCTTCAGGCTGGCTCTGAAGCCAGCTTTTGTATGTTTGCCACCGTAGTCTTGCCAAGACTAAGGGTCCTCTTCAACAAACAAATGGTCATCTACTTTCACTACGGTACGTTTGGTAAAACATGATTAGAAAAGACTGTGAGTTGCTCCTGTTTGAAGATCTGCGAGAATAAACAAAAGCAGAATCACTCTTCACCAGTCAGCTACACTTCATAACACACACACAGCATGTAAAATATACTGACACAGCATGTAAAATATACACTTACACACAGAACATTAAAAAATGCAGCTCACACACACAGGTTCCTCATGAATTTAAACTCTTCCGTCAAGAAGCTGAGGGCACCTGACGGATATGAACCCAATATAGCAGCAGAGATAAGGCTGCAGAACTAATATTATTTGCACAGGGAGAGCGTTTATCTGGCGTAGCCTGCAAAATGATGGTTCCATGTCACTTTTGTTTAATAATGATGTGCCAATAGTAATGTGCCTGCTGGCTGAAACCTATTACAGTTGAAAAGATTATCCAAATCTAATTTGTAATATTGCATTCTGATGGGCCAGCTTCTAGGGCAGGGCACTTGGTCATGTGATCTTTAACATTTCTGATGCTCAACAAACCTGAACGCAAATATGCTCGTAGTATGTATTATTGAACAACATTTTATGATTGGATTGAGAGAAACTGAAGGTAGTGTCAATATTTACTTTTGATCAGGTGACACCCTTGTAGCCTCTGCTTGCTTCTACAGGGGCTCTCTCATGGTGGCTTGAGGACACTGCCCATGTTCCTTGGAGAACAGCAGAGATGACCATATGCATTCGGGATAGACACTGGGATGCCACTCTAGATAGATGGGTTTATTACTCAAACTATCTAAAGTAGATAAACAGCCAGCTACCCATCCTGCCTGCCCAACCTGCCTGCCCATCCTGCCTGCCCAACCTGCCTGCCCAACCTGCCTGCCCAACCTGCCTGCCCAACCTGCCTACCCATCCTGCCTGCCCAACCTGCCTGCCCAACCTGCCTACCCATCCTGCCTGCCCAACCTGCCTACCCATCCTGCCTGCCCAACCTGCCTGCCCAACCTGTGTGTGTGTGCTCCACAGGAATACTGGTTGTGTGTGTGCGTGTGTGTGTGTACAGCAAGAGCGAACCCTGACTCATAAACGTTAGCCCTGGTTGGAAAAAAACATGATACAGCACGCACACAGCATGAAGCCTACATGATACAGCACGTACACAGCATGAAGCCTACATGATACAGCACGCACACAGCATGAAGCCTACATGATACAGCACGTACACAGCATGAAGCCTACATGATACAGCACGTACACAGCATGAAGCCTACATGATACAGCACGTACACAGCATGAACCCTACATGATACAGCACGCACACAGCATGAAGCCTACATGATACAGCACGCACACAGCATGGAGCCTACATGATACAGCACGCACACAGCATGAAGCCTACATGATACAGCACGCACACAGCATGAAGCCTACATGATACAGCACGCACACAGCATGAAGCCTACATGATACAGCATGCACACAGCATGAAGCCTACATGATACAGCACGTACACAGCATGAAGCCTACATGATACAGCACGTACACAGCATGAAGCCTACATGATACAGCACGTACACAGCATGAACCCTACATGATACAGCACGCACACAGCATGAAGCCTACATGATACAGCACGCACACAGCATGGAGCCTACATGATACAGCACGCACACAGCATGAAGCCTACATGATACAGCACGCACACAGCATGAAGCCTACATGATACAGCACGTACACAGCATGAAGCCTACATGATACAGCACGTACACAGCATGAAGCCTACATGATACAGCACGTACACAGCATGAACCCTACATGATACAGCACGCACACAGCATGAAGCCTACATGATACAGCACGCACACAGCATGGAGCCTACATGATACAGCACGCACACAGCATGAAGCCTACATGATACAGCACGCACACAGCATGAAGCCTACATGATACAGCACGCACACAGCATGAAGCCTACATGATACAGCACGCACACAGCATGAAGCCTACATGATACAGCACGCACACAGCATGAAGCCTACATGATACAGCACGCACACAGCATGAAGCCTACATGATACAGCACACACACAGCATGAAACTTACACGATACAGCACGCACACAGCATGAAGCCTACATGATACAGCACGCACACAGCATGAAGCCTATGATACAGCACGCACACAGCATGAAGCCTACACGATACAGCACGCACACACAATGAAGCCTACATGATACAGCATGCACACAATGAAGCCTACATGATACAGCACGCACACAGCATGAAGCCTACACGATACAGCATGCACACAGCATGAAGCCTACATGATACAGCACGCACACAGCATGAAGCCTACACGATACAGCACGCACACAGCATGAAGCCTACACGATACAGCACGCACACAGCATGAAGCCATACAGCACGCACACAGCATGAAGCTTACATTAAATCAGGGCTGCCAACTCGTAGCCTCGTGGCTACGGCCGAACACCACCCGTGGTATATTCCTCAACAACCCCACGAGCACGAGTACTATATTGCTTTAATATTTATTTAGCATTTTATTTGTCTTTATTCACATACATTCAATATACACTGCACATGACAATACATGATATAGTATACATATACCCAGTGACGTGCGGTGATGTCAGTAAGAGGGTAGGCACTGAGTTATGAAAGCCAGATTACCTAATTTATTGTTTAGGCTAATAGGCCACGTCAAAACAGTACGCACAAGCGCGGCACACATGCACGGTTGATATCAAGAAATGTCCAATCAGGATGACATCTTACTCATGACATGACATATCGTAGTCTCTCTCGCACACGCACGCACACACACCAATGTCCAGCATCAGAATGCAACCATCTTTATCCTTAATTATTGCACAGCGGCCAATTATGTTTGTCAGTCAGCAACAATGAGAACACACACTGCTCACTTGAATATAAAGGCAAATGTCTTGCAGTCGGCATTAATTCAACCAATTCAAAATTAAACCCAAAATAGTTTCTGACTCACCAATCGGTAGATTATTTGTAGTTAAAGGCAGGTTGTTCAAATCGCAGTTGAAGTCCAAACCGTCTGACTAGTTGAAAAAAGCAGGCAGGGATGGCAGTACAGCCGCTGACTGCTAGCACAGCCACATCTTTTTTGTCATACCAGTCCGTTTGAAACGAGTGGACAATTTTTGGTCCCTTTTGCTGGTGTAGTTCAGGCAAGGTTGGCATAGGCCTCCCTCTTGGTAGCAACTCATTTTTGCCATTAAAATCGAGCTTTGAAACATGTATTAGTTCTACGATATGGGGAGATACTGCTGCCGTAATTTTTACTTTGAATTTCGCGGGGATTACGTTTAGCTGGTGTAATGACGTCAGCTGCGCAAATGTCCAGTAATATCTCGATTTTAATTGGTCCATGTTTGATACGTAACGTCGATGATTACTGGCATAACATATTTACAGAGAATGTTCTGATATTTACTTGCAAAGGCACAGCAGAGTTGAGCTTTTCGACTTACATGTTAAAGAATACAGGAAGTGTAGTCTCGAAGTGCGCATGCATGCGCAACATGAGTTTTTCGTTGTCGTCCGCAATCAATGGACAGTAAAAGCACTGCTTATTCTACCATTTTGTTGTATTTGGTTATGCGTAACTGCTACAATTGTCATCGTAACGTCTAAACAATTGGAATAACACACATATTGATCGCTTCTCGGCCTTTTGGCTCTGATCAAGTGAGTGTCTGTCCTTAATTGGACAGACATTGACCCTCCCCCGTCGATACCGGATCGCCGGTATCGGGATCCGGTGACGGAGGCGGGTCGAAGCGGTCGCCTGCCTGGGGGTTTCGGCCCCGACGCCAGGCAGGGACTTGTCCCTTTTCAGGGCGTTGGGTGTCTTGGCACCCGACGTCGCTGGTACCCCGAGAAGCAGGCCAGGCTGCTTGAGGGAATGGACGGTCGACCGGACGGAGCGCCGGAAGACCAGATTTCGGAATCCTCGCAAGAGGATAGGAAATCCTCGCCGAAGGGCAGCCTGGGAGAAGTGGCACAGGGATGGAGCCTTCCCAGGGGCCGTCGCGATAGAGGGCAGTGGGCCAGTCGCTCGACTCCACTGGCGAGGACGTCGAGGGAGGAGAGGGAGACGGAGCCATTTGGGCGGAAGCCTGGATCGACATCGTCGAACTCAGACTCCCCTTTGTAACCCCCTAGGGGGCAATTGTTATGTGCACCGCCTTGGCGGTTTATGTCCTGTACCCTCTTGTGGGATTCTGTATGTTTTTGACTGTCTTTGTTGATTGTCTTTTACTTTGAATTGTATTTTAGAGTTGATTAATGCTTCTCTTTTCTTTTTTTTGAGAAGAAGAAAAAAAAAAAAAAAAAAAAAAAAAATGACGTCAGCTGCGCAAATGTCCAGTAATATCTCGATTTTAATTGGTCCATGTTTGATACGTAACGTCGATGATTACTGGCATAACATATTTACAGAGAATGTTCTGATATTTACTTGCAAAGGCACAGCAGAGTTGAGCTTTTCGACTTACATGTTAAAGAATACAGGAAGTGTAGTCTCGAAGTGCGCATGCATGCGCAACATGAGTTTTTCGTTGTCGTCCGCAATCAATGGACAGTAAAAGCACTGCTTATTCTACCATTTTGTTGTATTTGGTTATGCGTAACTGCTACAATTGTCATCGTAACGTCTAAACAATTGGAATAACACACATATTGCATATATAAATCACAAGAATAATCAGTAAAAATACAAATACAAGTTTATTAAATAGAATTATTTAATAAACATTTTTACGTTTGAATTTTGGCAGGGTAGGCAGTGCCTACCTTGCCTACCCTGACTGCACGTCACTGCATATACCTGTCACCTGCTCTGCCTCTAATCGTCAGCAGTCATTAATCTGCTGTGGAGTAATATTATCACTTACTTAGTCTCCTCTCCGCTATCTAATCTAATTTATTAGCGTAATAACTTGTAATTAATGGTTCCATTATTAATCAGAGTGCTGTTATATCTGTAGTCCTGAGGGCAATTGGACTGTCAGCCTTAAGGTGCTCATCCCGGAATTCTGGGAAGATTTTCTGCGTGTGTGCGAATGTATGTCATATGTGTGCTTGCCTGTGTGTGTGAAAAATCCATCTACATCACAGCTAAGGTTCATGTGTGGTGTGTGTTCAGTGGGGATGTGAATCTGTATGTGTGGGATGTGGGCACTTATGTGTCAATACAGAGTTTAGAACAGATTTCCAAATCCCTCCTTTCCTGCACGGCTGCCATATTATCAGAGCTGACCCGGGGTTATGCCGCTCTGAGGACCAGGAGGATATGAGATGGCTCGGGGGTTATGAATATTTAACTGTCTCGTTCTGATGATGTTATGGATGCTCCTCCTTTGGCTAACTTCCTGGGTTGTTGATTAGCATAGCGATCATGCTAACGAGCCAGGATTGATGGCAGTGGATGGTGGCAGGAACAGGGCAAGGCATGAGGGAGGGAGAGTTGTGGCTAGACACAGTGACAAGGGGCTGGAGGCAGGTCATTATTATTATCATCAATTTGACACCGTCAAATATTCCACCCTTTTTTCACGTGTTGTGTATGTTACACTGTACCTGCACATTGTCTGGGTGACGGGCAATACCAGTCCATCACTTTTAGGACACATACTAAACTATAGGACATTACAGGACAGTCTGCCTAAGATAGCTGTAGTACGATCGATCCCGTTCCAGATCCCACAATAGCATTTAGACAAACAATGGGGTTAGCTAACCCTAACCCTAACCCTAACCCTAACCCTAGAATGAATGAATTCTAATTTTGTGTTCCATACGTGAGCTGGCTAATGTTTCCTCCATAGTCCTGGTGCTGCAGAGAGAGCAGATCTCCAGTAATGAGTTTGTGTCTGAGTAATGGAGTAACGTTGAGTTAGCCTATAGGAGGAAGTCCCTCCTCTCCACAGTCAGTCTAACAGACGTTTGAGTCACTCCACCGAAGATGAACGAGAAGACGGAATGGAAGATATCTTGGGAGCCTTAAATGTAGCAATAGTTTCCATATCAGATATATTATATCTAACATGATATATTATATCTAACATCAGGATCCGATGTGCTCCCTCTGTAGGGGTGTGGTTCTGTAGGCCAGCCAGCCCTCTGCCCCAGCCCTCTGCCCCAGCCCTCTGCCCCAGCCCTCTGTCCCAGCCCTCTGCCCCTGCCCTCTGCCCCAGCCCTCTGCCCCAGCCCTCTGCCCCTGCCCTCTGCCCCAGCACTCTGCCCCAGCCCTCTGTCCCAGCCCTCTGCCCCAGCCCTCTGCCCCAGCCCTCTGTCCCAGCCCTCTGCCCCAGCCCTCTGTCCCAGCCCTCTGTCCCAGCCCTCTGCCCCAGCACCTGCAGCCAAGACAGAGGATGCTGGGAGATATGGGAGACCATATTGTCCCTTTTGAAACTCTCAAATTAGATCAGTTTGTTCTGCGACTACAGAGTCTTGTTTCTGTGTGGATTGTTGTGGCCCTGTCCATTCTAAGTTTTCTGATTCTAAACAAGCTGGGGTTGGGTTAGGGTTAGGGTTACATTTACATTACATTTAGTCATTTAGCAGACGCTCTTATCCAGAGCGACTTACAGTAAGTACAGGGACATTCCCCCCGAGGCAAGTAGGGTGAAGTGCCTTGCCCAAGGACACAACGTCATTTGGCAGGGCGGGGAATCGATCCGGCAACCTTCTGATTACTAGCCTGACTCCCTCACCGCTCAGCCATCTGACTCCCAGAGAAGAACGGTTATCCAGATAACAAAGAAGTGTAGCCCACAACACTTTACATTACATTTAGTCATTTAGCAGACGCTCTTATCCAGAGCGACTTACAGTAAGTACAGGGACATTCCCCCGAGGCAAGTAGGGTGAAGTGCCTTGCCCAAGGACACAACGTCATTTGGCTCAGCCGGAGAATCAAACTGGCGACCTTCAGATTACTAGCCTG